>NC_085867.1:3812692-3852692 GCF_034702125.1 Engraulis encrasicolus
AAAGGTGTGTGGGGGTTGGCAGTCAGCAAGAGAAGAAAGGAAGGAAGGACGGAGGGATGGAGGGAGGAAGATAAGTCAGAGAGCCAGGGGGCTACCTTTAATGGCCTTAAATGTATCACTGGGCACCGCTGGCTAGCTGCTGGGCCAGTCTCTCTGTGTGAGGGTGACAGCCCAGCACCTACCAGGGGAGACTGCATGCTACAGCTCAACAGACTGGATTATGTCCCACGGCAACCACATCCGCACCAGCATCAGCACCAGCATTGCTATCTGCATGTGCATCTGCACTGGTACCCACACCGACCCTGCATCCCACATCACCATGACAGCACTATGGTGCTAAATTCACTGGAATTCAAAGGCGCAGGGATGAGGCATTGATCTGAGGCAATGAAGCAAATCAAAGAGGGAGAGAGAGAGAGAGAGAGAGAGAGAGAGAGAGAGTGAGAGAGGGCAGAGAGAGAGAGAGAGAGAGAGAGAGAGAGAGTGAGAGAGGGCAGAGACAGAGAAAGAGAAAGAGAAAGAGAGACAGAGAGCTCACAGTCAGAATCTGTCGAGTGCTGTCACACCTATTGTTATTGGCTGGTGGGGGTCCATCGTCTAAACACGTCTATGCGAAATATGAGCAGTCAACTCTCTTAGAAGGATCAGAATCATATGTGAATTGTTGCACGTCCTCACAAGACGAAAATAAAGATGATGTGCAAAAGAGACAGACAGACAGACAGACAGATAGAAAGAAAGAAATAATATGGAGACAGGAAGATAGACTGAAAGAATTGTGAAGATAAGTTAAAGAGTTGTGAATGGAAAGTGAGGCAGAGCAAGCGATTGAGGGCAGAGTGGTGGACCCAGAGAGTGGGAGGGAGAGCATCTGCCTACTGCTGCTTTTCCAGCCAGGTAGAACATGAACGAGTGATAGAGAACAAGAAACGGCCCGTTCCCACTTCGACGGCCATTTGACGCTCATAAACGCGACGCACCTCCCTTTGTTGACTGAATGCTTCTTGTCGGAGCACATGCAGGGGCGTGACAGAATACACTGAACAGGAATATCTCTTTCTGTCTTTCAACACGTCTATATCAATTAAGCAATCTAAGCAGCGATAGTAACATCAAAGTCTGCCCTTACCTAACTGTGGACGTGTTTACTTCACACATTTCATAGCCCTCACGTAGTTTTGAATGTTGTCAAAATGTACATAATCCTTTGAACATAGCACAAAGACCTTGCACTTCATAGTTTGCGGTAGTGTATGACTCTTACATTAAAACGTACGATAAACAGTCATAAAACTACTTTTAAGCAGCAAAACATAGCAGTTGGTGCCATGGGAATTCCTCATGTACGCGACAATCATTGGATAAAGCTCCGCGTTGACCGCAAGTAATTAGCATAAAGTAGAAGGGAGCTGAACTTTTTTGACCCGCGTCAACTGTCAAAGTAGCCGCTCCGCAAATCCCAGAAGCCTTTGCGAAGGCGTCGCCGCTTTCCATTCAAAATTAATTGAAGGCGTCAGCATCTGCGTCAACGTGGTCACCAGAAAAGTGGTAACGGGCCAAAAGGGATATATGATCCTGCTACATTTACAGGTAGAAAGTAATGACTGATGCAAGAATAGTAATGAAAAAAAAATCTCAATGTCCAGTATCAGCAGATTTGTAGAAGAGGTTGAGGTAAATATTAAACATGGTGAATATTTTAGCTGAAGCAGAGTCATGCTGGTCGGCCAAGCTCTTATCTGTCATCGCCTGTGTTTCTCTTGTACTCTTACTATGTAAGACGTACAGTAGGGGTGAATGGAAACCCACTCACATGTACGGTACGTTCAGGGCTGGACTGGCCATCTGGCATAGCGGGCATTTCCTGTTGGGCCCTGCACCCTTGTGGGCCCCTGTTTTCAGAAACATGGTGATTCAGTTCTGCACAGCTAATGCCCCTGCTCGAGCTCTCAGGTCCACTGATGCCAAGCTGCTAAGGACCCCCACCCCCCCGCAGAAGAAGATCGGCGACGCCGCGTTTGCCTGCTATGCGCCCAAGAGATGGAACGCCCTCCCCATCGAGATCCGATCAGCCACCTCCGTCGACTCCTTCAAGAAGCAGCTGAAGACCCACCTCTTCATCCTTGCCAACTCCTAGCTGCCAAGGCGTCATAGTGTCCCAGCTGCCGCAGCGCCCTTACTACTCGCAACCAGCCCTGGCAGGGGGCTCCCCTAGGTGGCCGCTGGTCTCTGCCTGAGGTTTCTTCCTGACTATAGGGGGTCTTTTTTTCTCAGACCTCACTGAGCTTTTTTTTCCCCCTTACAAACTATGAATCAAGCGAAAGGGAGTTTTTCCTCACCCCTGATGCCACCAGGGGCCGCACCTGAGCGCCCAATCTCTGTGTGACTATCTATGACTTATGATAGGCCCAGCCACTATGGACCTTACACATCTAAGAATCCTGGTCCTAACCTACGTTGACCTTATGACTCTACATTCTCTGTCTATCTCTTCTTCCTCTGCCTTCCTGCTTTTTCTGCCTCTCCTCTATACCTCTCCTTTTAAATCTATCTCTAACAACGTATTTTTTTTCCCCATTTGTTAAGCACTTTGAGTTACATGCCTTGTATGACACAGTGCTATACAAATACAATTATTATTATTATTATATTATTAATTATGAGGGGTCCCTTTAGGGGCAAAACATACCAAAGCGGAACGGAACGGTCGCTGTCTTTCTGCTTAGTTTCGGCCGGTGTGTTTTTCTCTGCCTTTCACACTGACAGCGTCGGCGTGCGCGGCCAGTCCTGTTCAAAACCCTCCCCACAGCCAAAGCTAGCATGCTACTTTGCCATTCATTTGAATGAGACACCGCCAGTCGCCGGCGTGAAAAATACGCTCGTGTAAGGACAGATATGTTTCAATGTATTTTCACCCACGCCGGTAAAAAACGCAGCCGTTTCGCGACGCTTTACCGCCCTGGTGTGTAAGACCCTTTAAAGGGACACTGTGCAGGAAATGGACAAAAAAGGTACTGCAACTATGCTGTTCATTGAAACTGGGCTGCCTATTGCCAAATTTGATCTTTACATGAAAGTTTACTGAGTAATAAACAAATATTTTATAGTATGGTCCAAGTACAGTCATTTTTACAGCTAAAAATGGCTATTTTTTGAAATTCAAAATGGCGGACCATGGGGAAGATCCCCCTTTTCATGTATGAAAAGTGCAATTTTTCCAGTCATAATGAATACTTAGAATTTGATGCTGGTGGTAAGTATTCATGAAAAAGGTAACATTAGTGAATGGGCAGCATGAATTCTGGAAATAAACAACTAAAAATCTCACACAGTGTCCCTTTAAGTAAAAAATGCAGGCCCTATTTTTCCCCCACGCCAGCCCTGGGTATGTTTTATGAATGCTGCTCACTGAGACGTAGGCCTATATTTCGATACGTCTATTACCCATTCATAGGAATGAGAACAGCTCCACTCCAGGAGTCGCCTGGATATTTTTCTGGTTGAGAAATTTAATCTGAAAAATCAATATGGCGTTTACCTGGCTGAACAAAGCTGCCGAGTGCTGAAATCAGTCACACAGCGATTCGCTACACTGACATTATTGATTAACCAAAAATAACACTTTGTGCAAATTGATTTTTTTACAATAGGTATGAAAAGATGTACTCAGCTGTGCATTATGAAACTGAAAAGTTGTCAGATCTTTCTTACAGGTGAGGGATGGACACACATGCCATCTTTAATGTCAATTTAAGTGAAAGTGAAGTGAATTGAAAGCCCAACTGGGAAATTTCAACTCCCCTTGTCATTGTGACACAGCACACAAGTGAACACTGCACACTGCGAAATTGCATTTATGCCTCACCTGTGCAAGGGGGCAGCCCCAATGGCGTGCAAAAGGTGCAGGCATGTGTGATTTGTGTGTGTGTGTGTGTGCGTGCGTGCGTGTGTGTCAGTGTTCCTTTCTGCCTGCTGCAGAAGCCAAAGGACACCCTTTTCAGGAGACCCTTTCCTAGAGATGTCCGATAATATCGGCCCACAGATATTATCGGCCCGATAATAGCATAAAATGTAATATTGGTCAATATCGGTATCAGATTTTTGACCTATCAAAACCGATATAATAATGCTTGAATTACTGTACACTTTTCTCCTTAATTATTTTTCTATTTTGCACAGACGATGTTAATATCTGGAAAGCTTTGTTGCATTTGAGAATGCATCTAGTGCGACATTACAATAAAATTAAGCATAGTTTGTTCCACAACAGCAGATTTGTAATGTTACCTAAAATTTGTTATGAGGAAAAATAACCCACAAATATCGTCATCGCTATCGGCCGATATCGGAATCGAAAATTGAGAGTTGGACAATATCGGCACATCGGATATCGGCAAAAAAGCCAATATCGGACATCTCTACCCTTTTCATCTGACTGCTGTACTTTTATTCCCCTCTAGCATTCAATTCAGTTGCTTTATGGAACAATATGTCTGACAAGCAGTCTGACAAGTAGCTTTGCCATCCCTGTCAGTCGCTACCTACTTCAAAGATTGTCTGATGATGTATCTCATTCATGGCCACACAAATCTATCCTTCAGCACTCCGATTTGAATGCCTGTGTCTGCCCAATCAACATGATTCATGCAGAGCACTGTGTTTGTAGACACACTATTGAGTGCTAAAGGAGGACTCTTAATGAAGTAGGGATGGGAAATAATAAACATTCTTAATCAGAATAACGATAATACAGGTAGATATTAAAAACTCACCACAGAGAATACCGAATTCATACACAGTACAACATTGCAGCCAGTTTACCAAATGTGGCCTTTGACATTACCGTAAAATCATTCACAAGGAGCAGAGATACCTCACCAGAGAAAGAACTATCGGTACATCAAATCAAATAGACTGTCAACTGACTTTCAATTGGAAAATATAGTTGCCAATTTTCCTTCCCTTTCTCTAAGATAGAGAGAGAGAGAGAGAGAATATTCCACATTCAATCACATAACCATAACCATCATAACCAACTTTAATTCCTTTTAACCATCTAATGATTGCCACTTCTCCATTTCTCTCCATTAAATAGGGAAATGAAAACATCTGTTCTTGATGGGAAAACGGTCTTCTGGGGCTCACCCCAATGGCAATTCTTGCTTACGCAAAGCACAGAAAAAGACGCTGGGTAATGAGAGCGAGAGGTACTACGGTATTTGTTACCATTAACATCAGAGGAGATAAAAGAGAGTCGGGGATTGCCTTTATTTACATCAGTTAGCTGGAGGCTCTGTGAACGCAGTCAGACTTATTGCAGCACTCAGAGGACAACAACAGCCATTATCGCAGGCCAAGTGTCTCATAAACACAACAAATAGCTATCGAGAGAGAGGGAGAGAGAGAGAGAGAGAGAGAGAGAGAGAGAGAGAGAGAGAGAGAGAGACTCTCAGCATCTCTGTTCCCTGAGCATCTCTGATTCCAGTAACCTCTCAGGTGTGCACTGAATCAAGCACGAGATGTTGACCTAGAAAAGCACATTACGTTACATGACATCACCAGAGATTCTTTAAGTATAGAGATATGCCAAGATAATAGGTTTCTATGGGCACCTAACATGACCAGGTTCCGGTCTGCCTAAAGGGGCTTGTCATAATGCTCCTAGCCTTGAATAGAACAGTCCTCAGGTCTGCCTAGGTCTGCCTAAAGGGGGATTTCCCCCCCAATAATAGAACGCGGAAACAATGGGCCAATGGAACCTCTCTCTCTCTCTACTCTCTCTGACATTACTGTTTCATAAAGAAGATCCTACGCCTCTCCCAACTCCACCACAACGTCCACATCCACCATCTACACACACACACACACACACACACACACAGACACACACACACACACACACACACACACACACACACACACACACACACAGTGTGTGTGCACTCGACAACATGAAAAAAGGAGTACTCTGGCTTGAGGCCCTAACCAATCAACACACAGATTTGAATGCAGGAAGGGGAGGGAGGAGGAGTGTCATTTGATTGGCATTTAAAGCAAGACTATCACCATCCTTTCAACAAAATTGCCAACAACAGATTAAATGGCATCAATTCGCTTTTTTTCTTCATTATAGGCCTACAATCCATCACTTTTACTGTGATCTGGAGCTGGAGTAAACTTTAAGTCACAATCTGACAGAAACAAATAAACCATAAAAAAGGTCTGTGTTGAGACAGCAGGAGGTGTAAAAGATGTCAGTGTTGTAGCCGTCCACCCTCTGGTCGGGGCGGTTAGCGGGTGCTGTGGAGGCCGGTGGGCAGGGAAACGGACACGGACACAGACAGGGAGATGGAGCTGAGCCAGTGGGACAGGCTGCCTGCCAACACCCGCTGGACTTGGCCAAGCTGAAAGTGATGCTCTCGCTTAAAGCAGGAGGGGCGCGATTTCAGCAATCAAAAGGCCAGCGGAAAGAGAGAGAGAGAGACAGAGAAAGACAGACAGACAGACAGACAGAGCGACAGAGATGAGAGAACGACAGCGAGAGGGGGAGGAGAGAGCAGAAGAGAGGAAGTTAAAGAGACATAGGTAGAGGTCAACCAGAGAAATAGGAAGACAGAGAGGGGATGGTAGTAAAATAAAAATAAAAAAGACAGGAATAATAAAGAAGAGAGGGATTAGTGTACTATAATCCGCTATAGATTAGAGTTGCCACATTTGCAGTCATGGAGAGTTTGGGGGAGGGTTAAGCATTAGGGGACTTGGGGAGAAGTGAAGGTGTTGAAGTAATATTGTGCACCTTGTAGACAGCTGTCCCTTTTGAGACAAAACCTTACTTACCTTAAGCCACAGGCATTGCCTCCTACATTACATTACATTACATTACATTACATTGTATGTGGCAGACGCTTTATAACCAAACTAAGCGACTTTCAAAAGTAAGACATAATCAAGCCAACATCACAACTAAAGTAAATACTTGTATGAAGCGGGAAAAAACGCATGCGCCATCGAAGGGGGCTTTAGTGCGAGCCCTCTTTAGTTCAGTCTGGTAATATATTTCACATAAATGTCTATGTACATATAACATGAAAAGTAACTTAAATCATGTAACTTGACCAGGCGCTACCGTGGCCTAACGCTAGCACTGGTTTACTACGCCGGCGACCCAGGTTCGATTCCAGTCTGGGTCATTTGCCAGTCCTTCCACTTCTCTCTCCTCACTCGTTTCCTATCCCTATGTCACCCTCCTATCATAAATAAAGTACCCCCCCACACTCGTTTCCTATCCCTATGTCACCCTCCTATAATAAATAAAGTACCCCCCCACAAAGAAATCTGTAACTTGAAAAAATGTAACTTGGCCTAACATGCCAAGTAGAGTGTTTTCTCTTGGTGTAACCTGTGGTGAAAGTAACTCGACTATACCTGTTATTCCATGTAAACCTAAGTGTATCTGTTTCTATTTCAGATAAAAAAAAACCTAACTTAAAATTAACTTCTGCCTGTCAGAGCGTTCATTTTGCCATGGTGTAACCTGTGGTCAAAGTAACTTGACTTACAGTAACCTGTTCTTGAGTGTTACGCTATCCCATGGCGTAACCTGATTGGAATTGGAGTTAGTGGAACTACTGGAACTGTGAATATGCTGTGGAGTGTGTGTGTGTGTGTATGTGTGTGTGTGTTTGAGAGAGAGAGAGAGAGAGAGAGAGAGAGAGAGAGAGAGAGAGAGAGAGAGAGAGAGAGTGTGTGTGTGTTTGTGTGTGTGCACGTGTGTGACTGTGCGCGTGCATGAATGTGTGTGTGTGTGTGTGTGTGCGCACGTGCGTGTGTGTGTGTGTGCAAAAGCTTCTGGTTGAGCTGCTGAAAATGGCCATTTAGCCCAGTACAGTACAGGGTCAAACAAGGCAGAGGGAGTGTGTGCACTGAGGCACGGAGGCAGTGTGTGGAGACCTTGACAAGGACCTCTGTGTGTGTGTGTGTGTGTGTGTGTGTGTGTGTGTGTGTGTGTGTGTGTGTGTGTGTGTGTGTGTGTGTGTGTGTGTGTGTGTGTGCGCGTGCGTGCGTGCATGCGTGTTTGTGTGTGTGTGTGTATGCATGCGTGCGTGCACGTGTGTGTGCGTGAGTGCGAGCGAGCGTGTGTGTGTGCGTGTGTGACAAGGCTGGAGGTCGGATCATGTCGTTTTGCCTGCCCCTCTCATTACCCCCAGCAGCCTGCAGTCACCTCTGGTTAAGCTACGGACACTTTGCAGCCTGCAGTCACCTCTGTTTAAGCTACGGACACTTTGCAGCCTGCAGTCACCTCTGTTTAAGCTACGGACACTCGGGTGATAACACCTTGCTGCCTGCAGTCACCTCTGTTTAAGCTACGGACACTCGGGTGATAACACCTTGCTGCCTGCAGTCACCTCTGGTTAAGCTACGGACACTCGGGTGATAACACCTTGCTGCCTTGTTTAAGCTACGGACACTCGGGTGATAACACCTTACTGCCTGCTGCCTGCCTCCTTGTTCTTGGCTGAAGGTGTTGTAGGTGTAGCTGTAGGAGCTTGTATGTTAGGTAAAAGTCAGACCTTGTCACGTACGTTGTATAGGCTGTTCACACCTCACACATCACTGTCATGGCAATTATTGCTTTTGCTTTCTTTGCTTATTTTACGCAGAAGTTCAGGAAATAAAAAGTCCATGACATTATTCAAGCATTCCTTAGGGGTTCCCACACAGTTCGTCCCCCTCGTGGCCATGAACTTGCCACCTCCTAGTCAACGCATCAGTTCGGAAAGGGAGGCACAGTACTGCTGAGCTAAAGGGCCGGTCCGATAGCACAATGCTACCGCACTGTATGAGGCTTCGGGAGGGAGGTTTGCTAACAGTCCACGACACTCTCTGCTAGTTGGCCTCCACTAAATTAGCTAATATGGTAATTCACTCACGTTAGAAGGATATCGTACCATTGTTTCAGTTTTCTTTATCCATAACTGACACTTCTGTTTTTCGGACTGCCAATGTGCTGATGCTCCCCATTTTTAATTTTGTGCTACATTTTTTTTTTAATTGAATAGTCACTTGGAAAGTCCTCTCTGTTGGCAATGTCATACCAGGATAATCAACCCATGGCACCTCTGCACGGAAGGACAAATATGTTTAATTCTGTCTTCCCAGACACTAATAGGCTACATTTTATGCTATTCCAAATTCATCTAAAGCCCGTCTGGAACAGCTCGTTTTTTTCTGACAAAAAGATTGGGCTCAGAAAATCATTGAAATTTAGCACAAGGCCCAATCAAGTACAGTAGATTCCGAGCCACGAGACCAGAGTCGTTTTACTTTCCCATCGTAGCCTTCATTACACAGTCATTATCCCAAGATATTGCAATATTTCACTTGATGATGGTGATGGGTTTCCTTTCAAGCTTTCCCAAAATAAAATTATAACATTTCCAGTTAGTCAGTACTGACAACAGTAATTTGTTGTATAGTTCTGAGGGTCCATCTTTGGGAGAAGCACAGAAGGCATTTTTCAAGATGAAGCCAGTAATTTTTCACAAGGAGGACACTACTGTATTTCCAAAATGAATGGAGACTAATATCCCTATTCATATGTGACAGTTATTTAGCTCAGATATATGACTTCCCGCTGGGCAAACTTGCTGAGTGTGTGTCTGGATGAAGATATGAATGTGGCGTCGTGGCCTCGAGTGAAGCGCAGAGTGGCGAGAGACGAGCGGCTTGCACCAAACGACACAGTATTTTGCAGAGAGATTCAAAACGTTTCACTCGGTCTCACAAGCCTAAGGCTGCACGAGAGAGGCAAGATGAGACGAGAGCTTCTTTCGCCTGACCTGTGGCCGCGTTAAGGGTCGAGCTCGCATGCTTCACTACCCTGCACGATCCCGTCAGATATAATTATGGGGCATCAGGGCCACTCATCTCCTCAGCCGGACTCCCACGTCTCGGGTCACTGCTTTGGTGGCCCTTGGCAGGATAGGATGAGGGGCTGGGTAGCGCACATACTCTCTATCTGTTCTCTCTCTCTCTCTCTGTCTCTCTCTCTATCTGTTCTCTCTCTCTCTCAATCTCTCTCTCTCTCTCTCTCTCTCTCAATCTCTCTGGATGTCAAGTAGAGATGGCACAGCAAAGGCAACAGAGTTGTTTTAAGTAAAGATGAATGACTTGAGGACTCAGATGCGTTCAGTGCCACCTGAATTTCCTCAGAAACATGGATTGTCATGGCACGACATGCTAAATAAAGCTTGTTGGAATTTACTAGGAATGCGTAGCAGGGATTTATACATAGTAGCGTTGGATTTCAGCATGTTTATGTGATTCATAGAGTTAGTATAGCCCACGTGCCAGACTGGGCCTGGGAATTGCAAAAACACTCACTTGAGGGGGCGCTGTGGTCAGCGCGCTAAGCCCCCCACATTTAGGCTTGCATGCCCACGGGGACCCCAGTTCGAGTCCGGCCGGAGTCATTTCCTAATCCTCCCTTGTCTCTCTGTCCCATTCGCTCCCTGTCACCATCTTCGACTGTCCTGTCAAATAAAGCCATAAAAAGCTACGTAAAAAACAAACAAACAAAAAAACACTCATTTGAGGAGAAAAAAAAGAAAATAAATTAATGTTTGTTGGTTTTGCTATCAGGAGCGCACACACAGAAACACTCAGATGCATATAGTAAATTCATATACATACACACTCTCACAGTCACACCATAGATGAAAATGCAGTAGTCCTTTTAAACTCCAAAACAATATTCTGTGATGTTTCTGCTCATCACCATAATTTTGAAGCTGTAATTACACTCAATCCCCCTTAAACTAGAAGAAATGCAATAATGTAAATGAACAATAATTAAAAGCTAAAATATTTTAAATCATTCCCTAATTAGGCATTAAAAAAAAACATCAGACGCACTGAAGCCTCTGGCAAACCACCTCCTTCTGTGCATGTAATTACACAGAACACCTCCATAGACGTTTGCAGTAATCACTTTTGCTTGTGTCATGCAATGCACTTAAATTCCCCCTATTCTTAGTTCCATTTACGTCACAAACAGAAGACTGTCTGCAAGGATGCTCCCATATCCTGTGTAGTGCTAAGGCTGTTAAACGGCAGGAGAAATGTGGGGGAGCCGGAATGTAATCATTGGATCTATCTACCAGAAAAACCCTCATCTCACTGTATTCACTTGCTGATGTGGCGCTGATATTGAGAGCATGCTGTAGGGCTGTGTGTGTAATGTGACAAACACACATGTGCACACCAGGGCTTGACGTTAATTTTTTGCTTGCCGGCCACTGTGGCTCGTGGTTTTCCCGATTCACTAGCCATCCAGCTATTCTACTAGCCACAAATTTGACTTTTTTCCCCTTATCATGATGCTGTACATCTAACCTCAGAAGATGAGGTGCTAAAGCAAGAAGATGAGTGCATTGCTTTCTACATGGAAATACATCAAACAAATAGAAACTGAGTAACTGAGCTTTTTCTTGAACTTAAATACAAACAATTCATACACAATGGGCAAAGTGCAGAACATAGGCTATTCTGATATGTCATACCATAAGCTACCTGCCAAATTGGCTAGTGACACTGAAATTGTTACCAGCCACAGCCAGGTTTTACCAGCATTTGGCCGGTTGGCTGGTGCCAGTGTCAAGCCCTGGTGCACACACCCTGAAATGTGCTAACCTCAGCATTGTGCTGAATCCATGTAAACCTGTAGTACGGTGGGTGCGCGTAGCCCCTCAACCCATTGATGCCTAAAGCACCTAATAAAAAAAACGCCCGCTGAATGCTCAAGCCCTTGTTGGGAGAGTTGCCCTTAACCAATAAAAACCTAAATATCTCAGCCTCTGATGCACATAAAAACAAGAAATAAGTTGCATTTAAAACCCTAACAGCCTCATCTTGCGTCAGAATGTGTTCATTCAGCTGTAACATTCCCACATTTTTCATTAAAAAAGCTAAAATCATAACTCTGTGTCTTTATGGGTTAAATATTTTCTTCCCTGCTCATGGAACAGAACTCTTGAAGCATGGTCATTCACATGCCCATATTGTTGACTTTCGCTTTTTATTTTATACTTTAATTTTTACAGTGTTCGTCTGGTTTGTGTTGGTGGACCAGTAGTGTCTGAGCTGTGTGTGAAAGCCATTTGGCAGGGTCCTTGTCAATATCTAAGAACACTCTGAAATTCACTTACAGAAGACAGCTACAATCTCCTCCAAAATATCTGTCAAAGCCAAAAGAGGAAATTAAACATTTGGTGCTAATTCACATCAATTGAAAGTTCAGTTGAAAGGAAAAGTGTTTGAAAAGAAAAGTCCTTGTTGCCTAGCACCGGGGTTAAACACCATTTTCTGCAGTTGTATGTTTGCTTTTGAGTGTGAATATCAGAGAGAGTGTGAATATCAGCATGTTGTAGGTACCAGGGCGATTCTATGGATTAATTACCATAAATTATCAACTTGATAATTGATCATTTTACAAATCACATTGATAATTTTACTATCAGTCTCATACAATTATTCAAATGTTGAAGCAGCGGTGGTTTTACCCGTTTGCGGACCCACACAAAATGTAGACGTTGGGCTGTATTGAATTACTTCGGCTGCAATTTACCATGGTGAGAATGACAGTTGGGGCATGTGTAATGGAGGCCAACTAGCAGAGTGTGGCGTGGAATGCTAGTAAACCTCCCTCCGAAAGCCTACAGCTTTTTTAGCGCTGAGCTATCTGACTAGACATTAAGCTATGCCGTACCGTGCTTTGCCTCCCATCCCAGAACTGGAGTGTTGACTACTAGGAGGTGGCGGACTGTCGGTGCATTCCCAGAGGATGGGAAATGGGATGTTTCTGACCTCCTACTAGGTAAAATGCATTGGAACGCCTGTTGAAGCGGAATGTTCAAGTCGCGAGCTGGGTCAAATTTGAAGCAACCCGACTTCGTCCCATTGAACATCGTGATGTCATCACAGCAATGGCAGCACACATCGATATGAATAGTTTATGTTGCACATTACTCAGTATCATCAGTAACATCATCATTCTGTGGACAAATAGAGTTGATTTGTACAGTTTATGGGTTGCAAAAGGTGTAGTCATATGGCTTCAAAAAAACGCATGGTGTTGTTTACGCCTCGTTGTTTACATTGTTGACATCTTTGAGAAGTGTATATGTATTTTTATCCCTCCATGTTTGTAGTTTGTCTAACTTGTTGGTTGGAACGCTTTCAAGTAGGAGGTAGCTGACTCCTGGTTGCATATTGGGAAGCTCCTACTGCTGGGGAACGCACCATGTGCAGGAACATCCCAGTTACACTGGTGTCCGTGTCTCGGATGGGAGTGAGGTTTAGGGGGATCGGTGTAACGGAGGCCAACTACAGTAGCAGAGCGTGGCGTGGAACGTTAGTAATGTCTCTTTGCCACTGCCGGTTTTCTTGTAGGCCTACAACTTGACACAGCGTGACTCGGCTGGCACTTTTTGCTTTACGATTAAGCTGTGTCGTGCCTATTCGAAAAGCAAAAACTGACGGCTGACTCACGCTGTGTCGAGCTGAAGGCTTACCAGAAAACTGACTCCCTCCCGAAGCCACATACAGTATCGTTAGCTATCAGACTGGGCCTTTAGCTCAGCGGTATCATGCTGTGCCTCCCATGTCCGAAATGGAGTGTTGACCAGGAGGTGACAGGTTTGGGCCCCAAGTGGCGGATTGCGCAGGGAACACCTCATTTACACCTGACTACAAAGGGCAAATTTGTACCATACTATGCACACATCCATCTTATGCACAATTATGCAATGATCAATATCAAAGCCTCACTGAGGAAGCTATTTATTAGTCCCCTTCCCACTGCCTGTCCAATATAATGTCATTTAGATAGATGTGTGCATTCCGCTATTTCCATTAGGGCTACACAGGTCCTGGACACAGGATCTTCTGAGCTGGAACAGATTTTCCACAGGGGGAAACGCATGAACTGCATCCCATCATGCATTGCCATGCGTCCTGTCCAAAAGATCAGCGTGTGCCTCCCGTGTGCAGCCCTGTGAGAATGCGTAAGCGCCCCTCTGGGGTAATTAAAACGGTCCAGTAAGCCGAGGAGGGGTCTGGTGTTACTACGAGACTCCCAGCTGACTTTCCCCAGGGTCTCAGCTGTCAGGACTCCCACTGCACCACTTTAATTACATCACAGATGCGAACGATACAATTAATTACCTCTTGCTCCAGCAGATACGCCCAACACAGGGCACTTGAGTTCAGAGCACTCACACGTGCAGTGCGATACGACACTCATATCTCAGAGAAAATAATGACACTCACATCAACCAGGACCACTCAAGCATGCAGCTTAGTACCACATTCAGCCTTCACAGTATTCAGCAGTACACTCAACCAACTCACTGCACTGGATTTAAGCAGAATGGCATGTATGGACTGGATGGTTCAGGCACATCCAGTGCTTCTGAGCATGTACACTGTTTTTCTTGTGAGTGAATTCTATTGTTGTACTGTTGTTTGTTTTTCTGTGTTGGTGTCATGTGTCCTATGTGTTTTATGTGTTTTAGGATGCTACAACCTCCCTGTCTCCAAAGCAAATTTCTCCTTCGTGGAGACTAATAAAGAAACCTAGCCTAACGTAACCTAACCTAACCTAATTCAACATTCAACCTCACCTAACCCTTCAGAGCACTCACACATGCAGTGGAGGTCAATGGGGTCAGTTGTGCCACATTGTATGTACCGTATTGGGTTCAGGCCAGGGTACCTTTCAGTTGACTTGCTGTGGGTGATGTAATCTAGACGAAATGCAGCGTGGGTAAGCGGTTAAGGGGTCAGATTTGTAGCCCAAGGGTTGCCGGTTCAACTCCTGACCCGCCAGGTTGGTGGAGGGAGTAATTATCCAGTGCTCTCCCCCATCTTCCTCAGTGACGGAGGTACCCTGAGCATGGTACCGTCCAGCCGCACTGCTCCCTTGGGGCACCATTGGGGGCTGCCTCCTTGCAACGGTGAGGCATAAATGCAATTTTGTTCTGTGCAGTGTGCTTTGGAGTGCTGCGTCACAATGACAATGGGAGTTGGAGTTTTCCATTTGAGCTTTCTTTCTTTCACTTCATATGTCATTTAACCTGCATACTGAGACTTGTAAACCATCATACTAAAACTGTTTTTAGACTAGCCAGCTCAGTGTACTATAACAGCTGCTTTTCCACACCAATTACACTGGAAACTGAAGTGATTGCCCGTAAGGAAATGCCGTGAGGGGCATGTATTCATGCCATTATGCAGAGCCCCATGACATGATGACACACAAAGCCTTGCTACACGACCCCAGCAAACATACCATCTCACTTCCTCCTGTAATCCCTGATGTGATGACCTGTTTTATTGGTTACACAATTTTCATTGACATCATGTTAGCTGCAGAATCTGCATAGGAACTGACATACAAGAGTTCCATGTGGATGGTCTGAAAAGTAGGCCTACTCAAGTAGTAGGCTGGTAGTACTCAAACAGGCGGCAAACAGAAGGCAAAGACAAAGTGTCAAAATGTCATAGTCAAATTGTCACATGGTGAAAGACTGTCACTCAACTATAATAATGAAAAATGCTAATGGGTAACATTTATTGAAGTTCAATCATTCTACAAACTCTAAATTCTGTCAGCATGCACAAATACATGGCTAACATGAATAAATCACTTACAGGGAATAGCAGAGAAGGATGTTTGAAGACTCAGCACTGTACTTGAAGAACACATGTGCCATGCAGATGTCTCAGAGAATGTCTCATGCACTGTTTCATCCTTACGCGATGGCCAGAGGCACTTTGTCTTCCACAGAGACATCTGGAGTGACAGGCCTGTGTCTGTGCCAGCGGCTGGTCGGTACAGAAACTTCATGCAGAAACCCTTTTATATTCACGACTATGCTATGAAAGTTAAAGTTGTGTGGAAAAAAAAATAATTAGCATGTGAGTGAAAAGTACAGTTGTCTTGTTCGCCAGAAGGGGAATATAGAGTAGGCAGAAATGAAGCTGGTTCCCGCTTCTAATTCACTCCCTTCCAGTTCCCTGCTGCTGGCCCGAGGCCTTTTGAGGACACTCTTGTTCCTCCTCCTCCACCTCCTCCTCCCCCTTGTCCTCTACCTCCACCTCCTCCCCCTCCTCCTCCTTGTCCTCTACCTCCTCCTCTTCCTTGTCCTCTTCCTCCTCCTCCTCCTCCTCCTCCTTGTCCTCTTCCTCCTCCTCCTCGTTGTCATCTTCCTCCTGGAGTTTATGATGTGTGCCTTCTCCTTCTGTTGCGCTGTCCACTGCTCCACTATGATTTGCTACTTCAGTGCGACGCGCATTTCACAGTGGACAATTTTCATGAGAAGAGCGGAACATTTTCTGCCAATGTTTTAGGTGCAAATAAAAAGATGGCATTTGACAAGTCAAAAAAACCTAGTCACAGAATCTGCCAGGTTCTGCAGTGACAAAAAGTGACAACTTTACCGCTGTTCTTTTTGTACAGGTTTCCGGTCATTCATTGTCACTTTCAGCTACCTGATAGCAAAATGGCATTGTAATAGCAGTATTGAGTGTTCCTGAAAAGCAGCAGTGTAGTTCAGTGGTGTTATTGTTAATGTCTTGGCTGAGAGCTGCAGTGTAGTTCAGTGCTGTGATTGTTAATGTCTTGGCTGAGAGCTGCCTGTAAGGGCCTACAGCTGCAGGCTCCAGCTGCATTTACCAGCTCACTCAGCTCTGGGCTCCCCCACAGGCTGCTAGCAGATGGGCTTCAGCTTGTTAACCTACATACACCGTGAAGGAAGTCTTGCCCTTGGTGGACGCCTGGGTGTGCGTGTATGTGTGCACATGCACATGCGTGTGTGTGTGTGTACGTGTGTACTTTCTCACATGAATCCTGGACAATTGGCGCCATACGGCAGCCTCCAGAGCTGGTGTGTGAATGTGAGAATGTGTAGTGTGTATGTGTACTTTGAAAACACTGTTAACGCTGAAACTGTGCCATACTATAAATTCATGTTTTATTGTATTGTATTAGAGAGAGAGAGAGAGAGAGAGAGAGATGATGGGGGGAAATATGGCAAAGAGGTCAGCTGTGAGCCTGTGAGCACACGCAGTCAGACTGCCCTGAGGCTGCAAACCAGTGGAGGGGTGGCAGCTGGGCTGCTCGGTTCACCTGAAGATGTAAGAGCATTGCAACAGCATTACAAACCATCAGCACTCAGCTTCTGACATCACTGACAGCTTGCCTGATCAGAAGCAGCTGTGTGTCATCACTAAGGTCAGAGGCAGTGGTGCTCCAATGTTGGCAGCTCTGTCCAGGTGTGTGATCGAGATGAAACACACCGCAAAGAACTCAAACACAAGAGCTGTCATTTTTACCACCGAGTTGAAAACCATGATTCTGACACCTGTGAAAGAGAAGATGGAAAGAAGATCCTCCTGTGTTTGAGATGAGTGGAGAGGCTTCCTCAATAACATTTTATTTTTTTGATGGAACCTGTAGACCATCTAGTGATGCAAGCCATAGACATATATACTTTATTTACTTTATTTCATATCTGATGGTGATATGTGTCATATATACAATAGACTATAATGTCTGAAGCACTCATGTGCACAAACAAAAGAGTAGACACACTCTCATCAATAAGTCCCTTGATAGGTTTGCCGCAGGATATGCGTGCATGGGCACGTTTCGTGCACGAACGCGTTGCCGTGTGTATTTCATGTCAATATTGCCCGTATTAGATACTGCACGTAGATGTGTGCGTTCAGTCCAATATCGTCAGAATCACTGGAGGCAATCGTTAGAAAGACTCTACAGTTCCACGCTAGTGTTTCCGGTGAAAGCGATGATGGCGGCAACTTTTCAAGAGCGTCTCATTGAGCTTGTCCCAAATTAAACATTCATACTATCATACTTCCCCGATGCACTTTCATAAAGGAGCATGCAAATGTAGAAGGAGCACTATCGTCTCCTCCTCGTCCAGGGAGTCCATCTTTTTTGTTTTGTTTTCCTTACAGTCTGGTTCGAGTTTCGGGATCTCTCTCTGCCCCCTGGATCATACCAGTACTGTGCCTATTGGTCTTGTGCTTCTACAGCAAGTGCAATCCGTCAGACTCGGTGGCATGTGTGATTTAAGGTTCACAGCAAGCGTATCAAGGGCCTACTGCTTAATCAGTTTGCGCTCGAATAAGTAGGGTAGGCATACACAGTCTTATGATGAAAACCTAGACTGCAAATATTTCAGCCATTTCAGCAAAACCCTAATTTTCTCCAGTGTGAAAAAAAAACACAAACCAAAATTTAATTTCAACAGTGTTGTGTTCACAATGTTGCAGTATACCTGCTTATCATTGAGTTTCGTGTTGGCTCACGTTTGACACTGAAAGGCCACCATAGGTGGCGCAGGGGTTATTGGGATTACAGGAAATAAATGTTCAGTTGATATCACGCAAAGTAAGTTGTGCCTCTCGTTATTTATGGGAATATAACAAACAGTAACCCTCCTCTGTAGGCAGAGCATTTCTGCCTCCTCTCTTGTTCAATCCACCGGCTACCGGCCACAGCTGACTCAGGCTGGCTAGTGGTGTTTCACTTTAGAACAGCTACTTTGTCTAACATAGATTATGATATATTGTGTGTTGGATGGCAAAGTAGGGCAATGTGAGCTGTCTCTGTGAGGTTAATAGGCCCACACAGGCTGGATGCTTGATACAGTACTCCACAATGGGTCGCTCTCAGTAGTGAATATTTGGGGCTGAGGCCGAGGTTAATTTTGAGTCATCTTTCAGCTAATCGAAAGCGAAAGGACTAAATAGTTAGCCTTTTCTGTTTCAGCACCTAAAAACTCTCTCTCACACAGAGATTCAGTACATGGAAGTAAGGGTGTTAGTATTGACTTTCCTTAAGCACATGGGTAGCTGCTGGCTCAATTCATACTGATATTGATTCAGTCTGATGCTTACTTGAGCATCTGCTACGGGGGATATAGTACTGTATCAATGACAATGAAGAGGGAGAGGAACACAGGCAAGAACATCAGCTATCAGAAAAGGCTTCCGAATCTTTAATATCATTTCCACCCAGTTAGATGAGCTAATTAGAATCACAATAATATTAACAGGTGGATCATGTTCAGGGTCACATGTTCTGTTCCATTTCTCACTGCCACATTTAAAGCCATACACTGCTATTTAATATGAATTGATTTGTTCATGTTAATGCCTTCATAAAAGACTTAAGAAAATACTTTATATGAGGAAATGTGGTGGCTTCTGTGAGGTGACTGTTTCCTGGCACCATATGTTTAGATGAAGGTGAGGCAAGATGAGGGCAGAACACAAGGCAAGTTTATTTATGTTCCTACACATTTCAATTCAATGTGCTTCATCACACCAAAATAAAACCACAACAACACAGTAGATGAATACAGGACCTAATGCATGGAAATGAAAAGGTACAAATGAGAGGATGAAAAATAAAATCATTCATTTCAAATCAAAATAAAGATTTTGAGAAATATTCACATTATGCACTACCACAGGTCTATCGACTCCACTTGCCTGCAGCTAGTGACATCTGGAGGATATGTTGAGACCATTGATTTATGATTCGGTTATGTGGCACTATTCCGACATATCGCTATTCCGACGTTAATGTCTATTGTCAGAAAACCGACACGTTTTCCACTGTCCGCCGCTATTCCGACATGCCGCTATTCCAACATCCCTAACCTTAACCCTAACCCTAACCCTAACCCTAAACCTAACCCTAACCCTAAAAAGTGTCGGAATAGCGGCATGTCGGAATAGCGATTGCCCCCCCTTGCCTGCAGCTAGTGACATCTGTAGGATATGGTGAGACCTAGATTTATGAGTCCCATGCATGCAGCTACTGTGTTCAATGGCTACGTTTACATGACGTTTTTAATTCTGAATTAATAATTCCGAATTAAATAGTGCCATCAAGTTTCTTTTGATCTGTCATTTGATTCTAAATTAAGAAGTGTTTGCATAACGTTTTCAAAGCGGAATTATGCTTTATTCAGAATTAAAATGAGTTAGTTCCAAATTAACTGCCTCATGTAAACGTAGCAAGTGTCCCGTGTGGCCAGCAGCTAGTGGCATCTGGGTGACAGGTAAGATGTGTGATATATGAGTTCCCAGCTGCTGTGGTCAGTGTCCCCTGTGACCTCAGGGCCTCTTACAGTGGAGTAGAGCAGATGATCATCATCACTCATGGAAAAAATAATTAGGAGGCATCTTACAGTATTTAATAGGCATTGCATGTATTGTAGTCAGACACATTTCAATTCAATGTGCTCCACACCACAATAAAACCAGCAGATGAAACAAATGCCAACAAAAGCATGAAAATGAAAACGTTTTATTAACATTATGTGACATATTGTCTTACAAACATTAGACTTACATACAATGTATGCAATACAAACCACTAGTATATATTATGCATTGGATTACGCTGGAGTTTCAGGTATTTCTTTTTCAGATGTGTCCACTGGCCAGCCGCTAGTGTCATCTGGATGACAGGTAAGATGTGTGATGTATGAGTTCCCAGCTGCTGTGGTCAGTGTCCCCTGTGACCTCAGGGCTTCTTACAGTGGAGAAGAGCAGATGACCATCATCAGTCCTGGAAACAGGAGAGGTCTTCTTTAAAGTGTTCAATAGGCATTGCATGCATTGCACCATCATATTTTGTCTTAACAGGAAAAAAAGAATAAGAAGGTTGTTTGATTTTTTGGAAGGTGTGTGTGTGTGTGTGTGTGTGTGTGTGTGTGTGTGTGTGTGTGTGTGCGTGTGCGTGCGCGCGTGCATGCTTACGTGTGTGTGTGTGTGTGTGTGTGTGTGTGTGTGTGTGTGTGTGTGTGTGTGTGTGTGTGTGTGTGCGTGTGCGTGTGTGTAAGAGTGAGTGAGTGTGGTGTCAGTTTATAAAAGAGCCTAGGGAAAACTGTCACTATGCAAATTATTGTTGTTAACAGCAATGAAACAGAAACAGAAATTCTTGTTTTCTAATGATGTTGGATGCCCAGCGCTGCTGACAGTTACTTTTTCATGTTAATTTTTAATTAGATATTTGTCATGGAACTTGACTGCCAAACCTGCCAGGTTAAATTAATTATATAATTCTTCAGCAGCTAAACATTCTCCATGAAGAGAGAACATATTTTGCATGCGGCAATACATTTCATTAATATGTAAATACTAATTTATGTGGAAGACAGCAATACTCATTCTAAAAAAAAAACAGATTAAAGGCCATCGTTCACTTTTTGACAGCTAGTTATAGAGAAGCTTATGGCTATTTGTTTTTGGTTTGTTTTACCTGTGAAGCACCTGGATTTTGGGAACACTGATGATGGGCTAGACCCGACACGTTTGCATCCCATTTTTGGTTTTGGCTTCTCTTTATTTTTCAGCTTTCAATACAGTTTCACTGAACAGCATCAAGCTCCTGTTTTTCTTCACACTTCTTTACCTGTGAAGCAATAATGGCTGACTCCACATCCAAAAACATCAGGTTTCATGGTCTGTGTGCATCCTCTCGTCTACTCTCTTCTCTCCTCATCTGCTGGATAGGCAGGGCTGGCCTGAGGGAGAAAAAGGGCCCGGGCACTTTTGGCTTAAAGGGGCCCCTCATGGGGGAGAAATAGGGCCCGGGCACTTTTGGCTTAAAGGGGCCCCTCATGGGGGAGAAATAGGGCCTGGGCACTTTTGGCTTAAAGGGGCCCCTCATGGGGGAGAAATAGGGCCTGGGCACTTTTGGCTTAAAGGGGCCCCTCATGGGGGAGAAATAGGGCCTGGGCACTTTTGGCTTAAAGGGGCCCCTCATGCGACGCAGAACTGACTTGCCGATGGACGCAGAGGTTATTTAGTATAAAGGGGCTTGATGGCCCAAAGCGGCTGCCTGCCTGGTCTGGTGACAAGATGCGCCTCTGCCAAGCAAAACAAAGCATAGGACAGCAGAGCACAGCACCGCACAGCACAGAACAACTGAAACAGAGAGTGAATAGGCTATGGTACCATCTCCTGTATCTCCTGTATTACCATCTGATTGGTAAATTAGGGTTGCAATCTGTCTGGTTAATTGGCTTGAAGTGGGGAGACTAATTAATGGTAGTGTGCATAGCCATCTCGTTCCTCTACACTGGACGGGGGTGTGCAGGAATGTCCCAGTTGGTTGGTGTGTCTGTGGGCTCTTCAAGGTAAATGGTAGTGATGTGTCGGTCGCGAACGAAATGGCTCTAAGAACCGGCTCTTTGAAGTGAACGATGGGAACCGGCTCCGCAATGGGAGCCATTTTGGGAATTTTTTGGGAGCCGTTTTTGTATTTTTGTTTGTTTGGTCCTTCTCTCCCCCTCCCTCTCATTGTGTGTATCCTCTAAAAGTGCCAGTGGTTACAAAGCAGGTGTTACAGACACACTCACAGCGATCAGAAATACATAGTATGTATTAAAACCTTTAATTTACTTTGTATTTGGGTATGTTGGGTCATTATTAATGACTGATTATAATAACAGTGTTATTCAAAAAGGCTTTTACACAGTATACACTGCCCAAAGTGCTTCAATATGACAATAAAGAAACAAAATGTTGTAAAATAATTGTAAAACTATTAATTTATTAATCATGTGAACATATATAATATATAGGGAGCCGTTTGGGAGCCGAAAGAGCCGGCTCTCCATAGTACGAAGAGCCAATAGAACCGCATCTCAAAGAAGAGCCGAACATCCCATCACTAGTAAATGGCATGGTGGCTACTGCTGCATGGTGATGCCATTAAGCAGATGAATGGTAAGCATCTGTGGCGGGGAAATGAGGGAAGATGAGTCACGGTGGAAGCAGATAAGACTCTGCGAGGGGTGCATTCCAATGTAGCGAACTCCCGTCCTCCACTTTTGCTTGTGGCTTCGTGTTTTGCTGACGCCCTGCCTCCATGCAGAAAACAATTATTTTTTCCCCTCTGTCAGCCTAGCCACAACAATTTTTGGGGGACTGCTCTTCATTTACCATTCCATTGCAAATGAGAACATGACATTACAATTGTGCTTTTGCAAGATATTGAATTAATTTTCTGTCGAATTCTGTTGAATGCGATTACAAAGCAAGATGGAGGGAGCAAGAGTGACAGAGGAAAGGCGGTGGTGTAAAGTCATACAAAAAAAACCTAGAAGGTAGTTATTTTTCAGGAAGTGATGGTGAGGTGGCTACTGGAATGAGGAACAAGGGGTAGCAGACAGAAACCTGTTAATTTTAGTATTGCCTCAACTCACTGTGCAGAGTTATGGAGTATATTTCTATTGTACTTCCCTCCATTAAAGCACAGGTTCAGACGTAGATGTAGACATCAATGGCCACTTTTAGGGATAGCAGAGATACTCAGAGGGAAACATGTATTTTATTGTATTTTTATTTTCTTTCCCCGTAGATGAAATGATAAGTGAAACTATTGTATTTTTCTTCATCTACAGCTGCCACTCAAACACTGAAATCATGTTTTTTTTTTCTCAGAACAATGTATGAAAGTAAAATAGGAAGAAACAATGTCTTGTCAACCCACATCTTACGTCTAAGCAATAGGCCTACCCCCCACTGACTTATCGCCTGTTGCCTTTCCCCATCCTGTAGATTGGAATCTGATGTAATAACACATTTCCATTTCTCCATCACTGTCTCTCCATCAAGTGAGTTCTGCTCACAGCCATTCTAATGTAGCCCAGGCCTTGGAGCAATAATTTGCCAAATGCAACTGATGATTCCTTCCTTATTTATGCTCTCTGCAGTCTTGTCTTTTGCCTTCACATGTGGTGCCTCCAAGGCATCAGCATCAGCATCCCAGCTTGGAGTAATCAACCCACCAAATCACTTGCTCTTCCCCAAACCGAAGCCTAGTCTGCAGCACTACACAATGAGTTATTGGGGAATGTGCGGGGAAGAGACCCTACAGAGGGCCTCCCATAAGGAAAAGAATTAGAACACAATATAGTCAGACTTTACCCACATTGTTTGTTTTGGGAGATTAATATGTTTTTGTTGTTGCTTAATATTAAATATTACGGAAGAGCATTAGGCTCAATAGAAGACATATATTTTGCAAATCTCTGAGAAAGGAACTCAGAATTTTTGAGAAAAAAGTCAAAATATTCGAGAAATAAAGTCAAAAGTTTTGAGAAAAAAGTCGAAACTTTCGAGAAATAAAGTCGAAAGATTTGAGATGCAAAGTCAAACGTTTTGACATACAAAGTCGAAAATTTTGAGAAAATAAGTCAGAAATATGAAGAAGGCGGTCCTCCACGGAGGTGACATTCACTGGCGGTGGACTCATGGCTGAGACCAGTGAGAGTGGCTGGGACTGGGAGGGAGACAGTCGACTGAAGTCAAGTCAATAATAATAACAATGATAATAATAATACTTTTGTTTTATAGCGCCTTCCAAAACACCCAAGGTCGCTTCCCAGGGTAGGCTATCGTGTAGCTAAGTGTGTCTACGCGCGTCAGGGCGTGAGCGCAAGCAAAGTTCTTCCTGTTCTCTGGTGCAAGTGAATGTGCTTGTGGAACGCACAGAGATGTCAGAGATGTTGCTTAAACATGGCCAGTGAAGGGGTAGCCTATTCTGGATGTGGTCGAGCAGATTGTTCCAAGAGCAGCAATGAAGTCAAGTCAAGTCAAACATTCACATGACATCCACACTCTTCTTGACGGTTCGGCAGGATACCGCGGATCCATCGCTGCAGGAGCTATAGTTTATGCTGCATGATGTGATATTCAGGAGGTACTATACCGTATGTGTCGAGAGGGAGTGTGGTTGCTAACAGGTGTTTGCCTCGGAGGTTGCCTATTGCTGCCAAGTTGTCTGGTTGAACTCAGCGAAGCTCACATTCAAGGGCTAGTTAGTGGCTAGTTCTAATAAGCTAACCACAAAGCACGAGCAACTAGCTACACTAGCCGAATACAGCCGGGGAACATCCGCGGCAAACACTGTTGCATTACCAACCACAGTCCCTCTCGACACATATATCTGAATATCACATAATGTGGCATAAACTTGTACACCTGCCACAGATATGACTCCGGTGTCCTGCTGAGCCGCCGAGGACAATGCGAGACGAATGTATCTGCGTCTGCCAGTGCCCCAGGCAATCTGACTGCCTGGTCTCATTCATGTCCACTGACCGCCAGTGAATGTCACTTCCGAGGACCGCCTTCTTCATATTTCTGACTATTTTTCTCGAAATTTTCGACTTTGTATGTCAAAACTTTTGACTTTGCATCTCAAAACTTTCGACTTTATTTTTTCGAAAGTTTCGACTTTTAAAATTTCGTCTTTTTTCTCAAAACTTTTGACTTTATTTCTCGAAAATTCTGAGTTCCTTTCTCAGAGATTTGCAAAATATATCTCTCCTATTGAGACTAATGCTCCGCCGTAAAATATACCCGGGTTTGCTCATGTGTAAGATCATATTCAACCATATGTGGTCAGAGGTAGTTAATCCCAGTTCTGCAGATCTGGGGACGTCCTGCCAATAAAAGGTTCCTGGACATGAAACATCCAAGCGGTTTACAAAATGATATCATCTCTGCTCTGCAAAGAAAAAAGACAGTAACTGTGCATAGCTCAAAAGTGAGTTAAATAACTTTAAAATCAATTGTTCAGCACAAGAAATGTATGATAGATGTGAAAAGTATATAGACCTATCCAAATTTGAATTTCAAATGTATTTATTCTTGATATTTCTTTTTATTGCATTTTATAATTGGAAAGTGAAATGTCACATTACACATTAGTTTTTCGTTCTTTCTTAGGGCTGAAAAATATTTCATTTACTGATTATTTTCAACATTTGCATTATGTTATATATTTGTAATGATCAGCAGAAATGGGAAATTTGAAGACACTCTAAGAGAAGCACTAAAGCCAAGACTTTGCTGCCAAGACTTTAGTGATGGACTTGTTACAATACACAAACACGCGCGCGCACACGCATACACACACACACACACACACACACACACACTCACACACACAGACACAGACACGCACACACACACTTACTGTCTTACTAATCACATCAATTGCACACTAGGAAGATTTGGGAGAAAACAAACGATCGCCCATAATCAGGTTATGCTCACATAACCAAAGATAATTGATTATTCCACATAATTGATGATTTTAATTTTAGGTGTTAAGCCAGAAACAAGAACAGATCACTTGAAGGCTCAGCAAATAAAGAGCAATATTCTCCTCTTTTGTCTGTTTGCAGAAATGGCTGCAAGCATTCGGTACCTATCCCTGGCACATACAATTACACCAGATACAAAGAAAGAACAATATATAAAGCTATTCCCTTCTTTACCCCTATTGCTTTGCATTAATTTTTGCGTTGCATTGCACCACATCTTATTATTTTTCACTTAAAACTGTGAGAGAGAGAGAGAGAGAGAGAGAGAGAGAGAGAGAGAGAGAGAGAGAGAGAGAGAGATGATACACATGCTTTCGAGCAGGTGCAATACTTTTAAACAAATACCAACTACAGTGGTTGGTAGCTTGTAGGTGTGTACGGCCACTCACTGATACCATTCAGGATTGTCTCCGACAACACCACCATCTTTCTCTCCGTCTCTCTCTGGTGGTTGAAACAATGGTCCTGGATGTCTGTGAGCAATAAATATTATCTGGTCCTGGATTGCTGTGAGCGGTGAATAAACAATGGTCCTGGATCACTGTGATTGGTGAAATAAACAATGATCTTGGATCACTGTGAAAAGTAAATTAAACGTTGGTCCTGGATCACTGTGAGTGGTAAAATGAATAATGTTCCTGGATCACTGTAAGCTGTAAAATAAACAGTCACTTTAAACGGTGATCAGTAAAATGAACAATGGTCCAGGATCGCCGTGAGCGATAAAATGAACAATGGTCCAGGATCATTGTGAGCGGAAAATAAACAATGATCCTGGATCACTATGAGAGGTAAGATTAACACAATGGTTCAAGATCACTGTGAGTGGTCAAATAAATAATGGTCCTGATCACTGTGAGCAGGGTCATTCCACGCCAAATCTCTGAATCATCCCGCACGACCATCTCAGATTTCAATCAAGGAGGTTCACAAATGTCCCAACGGGAAAAGTGCAAAATTATAGCCCTCATCTCCTCATAGTTTTGTCAGTAAAAATGTTTTTGTCAGGTACCCCCCTGAATGACACATTTTAATGACAAAACTATGAGGAGTTGAGAGCTATAATTTTGCACTTTTCCTATTGGGACATTTGTGAACCTCCTTGATTTTTATCTGCCAAATCTGAGATGGTCGTGCAGGATGATTCAGAGATTTTGGCGTGGAATGACCCAGAAGTAAATAAACAATTGTCTTGGATCTCTCTGATTTGCGAAATAAACAATGATCCTGGATCACTGTGAGTGGTAAAATGATAAACCTGATAAACCAGCCTAAATGTGAGATTGGATGTGTAATTTAGTCGTCACTCCCTCAAAACCCCGTCCGCTTTGATTAAAAAAAAAATCAAAACAAATCTCTGCATTGTGATTGGTTTGCCAGATTCTTGGCCAGCCTGGCAGACCAATGCTCTTGGATAAATGTCATGCTTTCAAACAATCCTGACTTCAGGTGTGTATTTCAGTAAACCATAGTTGCTAACTATGTTAGCTACTGTTAGAAACTATGTTAGCTACAGTATGTCTCGTAAGTGAGTACGCCCCTCACATTTTTGCAGATTTGTGAGCATATCTTTTCATAGGAGAGCATTAGAGAAATTTCACTTTGACACAATGATTAGTGACCTTACAACATATATAACTGCTTACATTTCTTGTTCACTCGGAAAAAAAACCCAAAATACAGCCATTAACGTTTGAACATTACCCACAAAAGAGAGTACACCCCAGATAAAAATCTGGTAGAGAAGGGGCCGTGTTGGCTCGAATCGTCTCGAAATGAAAAGGGATTAAAAGGGAGGTCATCGGTGTGTCAACCTTTCTTTACATTGAATTTTGAGTCTGCACCTGGCTTAAATAGATGGGTGTGAGTTTTGAATGCAATCCTATGGAAAATATCATGATCTGCTTCAGTAGTCACAGTGCATAATGACATGCATGTTTCTTTTAGGTGTAATTCAGATTTCCAATGTTGACAGCATTCATGCATCCCTAATGTCAGTCCCACTACCATGCTTGACTATTGAGAGGATACACTTAAAAAAAAAAAAAACTCCCTTGATTACCACCACACATGCTTGACACCATCTAAAGCTAATTTGTTTATGTGGTTCTCTTCAGACCACACAACATTGTTCCAGTGATCCATATCCTTGGTGTGTTCATCTCTCTTGAGACCAGGAAAAACTGTAACATTGATCCTGGACCAACAACTTTGATGTTGATCCTGGATCAGCAGTAATATCAGTGTGTGTGTGCGTGTGTGTGTCTGTCTGTCTGTCTGTCTGTGTGTGTGTGTGTGTGTGTGTGTGTGTGTGTGTGTGTGTGTGTGTGTGTGTGTGTGTGTGTGTGTGTGTGTGTGTGTGTGTGTGTGTGTGTGTGTGTGCGCGCGCGCGCATGTGTGCGTGCGTGCGTGTGTGATGTGGTGGTGGTGGTGGTGGTGGGGGGGTGTTTGGGTAAGGTAGTGGTTTTCTAATGAATGACCTCCAGTATGGGCCAATTACTCAATTAGGCAGGCTGACATGTTGCTCGCTTCTCCCCGGCAGCAGCCTCTGCTTCCAGGCAGCACACAGAGCAGCAGCACCCCAGCCAACCAGGCAGGCAGGCAGGCAGGCAGGCAGGCAGGCAGGAGGTGAGGCCAAGGTCACGGCATAGAGACACATATAGACGCACAAACACACACACATGCACACACACACACACACACACACACACACACACACACACACACACACATGCACACACACTCACTCACTCACACTCACTCCCAGAGCCCATTCATCCATCTCTCATTAGCAAGAAAGCAGGAGAGGAACGTTGAGGAATTGTTTCCCGCTAAACACCCGTGCACACACACACACACACACACACACACACACACACACACACACACACACACACACACACACACACACACACACACACACACACACACACACACACACACACACACACATCACAACACCCCCTTCCCCCCCAACACTCACACACACAGAGAGACAAATGCAGCATGATGTTGTTGGAAGCCACTCAAAGGCAGATTTTTGTGTCTTTTTTTATCCCTGTCCGTGCTGCTGGCGTTGTGAAATATCACGTAAGCTCTGAATTGCATTAAGTCCACTTTTGAATTCAGCATCCACAAAAGGCAATTATCTTCCGGCCCAGGCAAGGTGACAATGAGTCAGTCGCCTGGCACGACTCCACAGGCCTGATAGTCTACTCTCTAAGCTAATGATTTTCAAACTGTGGGCCGGGGCACACTGGTGGGCCCTGAGGATGTTCCAAGTGGGCCTTGAATAATTTTCTAAAAATCAAAATAATATTTCTGAGTGTGTTGCTTGTTGACTTTACATTTCAGTGTTATTCTTTATTGGGCCAGAGGTGGGCCCTGAACATTTGTGAAAATTTAAAGTGGGCCCCAATTTGGAAAAGTTTGGGAACCGCTGCTCTGAGATAATGTTGTGTTTGCAATACAGCCTGCTGATAAACACCTTTTATATTCTGCCTCTTGCCTATCAGTGTTACAGTAAGAGCACAATTCAGCATAGGACAAGCTGGTCTAATCTGTGCCCATAATACCGTCCTGTTTAGATGGCAGTGTGTCAGGTATGGTGAAAACATAATAAACTAAGAATAATATTTTTTAAGAGGAAATGAAGCAGAAATTAAGCAGTGACATAAATTAGGTGACTCTAGCACCAGAAAATATCAGATGTCATGTGTAATTGTAAGGTAGTTAGTTGCCCCTATCTAACTCCTCACTTTTATGTGTGCATTAACGTGGCAGTATGAGTGTATGATCTAAATGTATGCATGTCTGTAAGGGAGAGAACGCAGCGTTTACCTCTGGTCCAAGCGACAGCCCAATTGTCAGGCCCTCAGTAGGTGACCAGCGCAAGCCCAGCGCTTCTTCTCATGTGTTCAGGGTTTGTAGGGGAAACCCCACGTGTAGTTCTTAAAATCCAAAAGTCTTCATCTATTCCACAACCTGAGACAGTCTCCAAATATCCGGTCAAAGGAACCCTCAACAGGTGTTTTCTCCAAATTGCCTGCTCACAGCCTAGCAGACCCGGCTAGCATGTGAGAGCCACCTCTCTCCGGAAACTCCTTGAGACCTCTGAACCTTTTATAGGTAACAAGTTGCCTCTCCCCCGTGTGATGTGTTTAGTGGGCTGTACAATTCTGTGCACCTACTGACCCTTTACATCGTAAAAATGAATCACAAACATTTCCATTTCCAGCCTGTGCTAATGCATTGTTTCTGATGATGTCATGGTTACACCATTCTAAGGCTGTTACAGGCCTACTGTTACCCGTCCTGTCTTGCACTTTATGTCAGCCTGTAATATGTCAGTCCTGTATGTCTATGTCCTGGCATGGTATAGGGAGAAAACGTAATGTCATTTTCCCTTGTGTGACTTGTGCATATGAAGAAAGTGACAATAAAAGCTGTCTTGACTTGACTTGACTAAACATTGAGCCGTACGTGGCTGATTTGAGCTCATACTATGCTCAACCTACGTGGCTAGAATATGTGTTTGGAAGGGACAGAACAGATATGAGCTAGACCCCATCGCATGCCTTCATTGCACACCGTCAAAGGGCGTTATGTAAACAATGAGTAAGACAGAGATGCATGCATCTGAGGGCACAGGGCTTTTCATGTGTGAGACCGTATACAATAGCAAGGACAGAGGGTTATCATGTGAAAGTAGCTGCGTTGGCCCAACAAAATAAACCATGAGCCAATGGAAATAACACAGGATCCATAAAGCCACTGTCCTATTCATAATATTTGTGATTCATGCAATGTCACGGCTCCCTACTTTCATCTTCCGTTTGATTTCACCATCATTTTTACACCATCTGAATTAATCTGATATCCTGTCCATGTTTATCAATGCAGCCATCATAAGTGGCTAAGTGGATGCATTTTGGCCTTCAATTAACAATACAGTTAACTATACTGTATTTGCATGCAGCTACTTTAATAAGTCTGCCCAAACGTGATGTATAATGATAATTTCCATAGCATAAACGTTGAATCCACATGCCGCTTATCTCTAAGAGCATGACAAGAGAGGACAACCCACAGACCTGCTGGCTGCATCCCTTGACAAAGCTTTTTTTTTTCAGTACTATTGTATTATTTGTTATTATCTATTTTTACTTTTGTTTATATGGCTTTTGTATGATTAACCTGATGTTAAATTACATTTTGGAGCTATGTTATTATGTTATATTATTTATGTTATATTATTATTATGTTATATTACACCCAGTCATGGGTGAGCGGTTAGGGCGTCAGACTTGCATCCCAGAGGTTGTCGGTTCGACTCCCGACCAGCCAGGTTGGTGGGGGGAGTAATCAACCAGTGCTCTCCCCCATCCTCCTCCATGACTGAGGTACCCTGAGCATGGTACCGTCCCACCTTACTGCTCCCCATGGGGCGCCACTGAGGGCTGCCCCCTTGCACGGGTGAGGCATAAATGCAATTTCGTTGTGTGCAGTGTGCAGTGTTCACTTGTGTGCTGTGGAGTGCTGTGTCACAATGACAATGGGAGTTGGAGTTTCCCAATGGGCTTTCACTTTCACTTTCACTATTATGATGTGAAAGAAATGCATAGAATAAAAAAGGAGAAATACAAAAAAGACAAAAATGTAAAAATAATAATAATAATAATAAAAGTCCTCCATTAGATTCGCTTAGCTTTTGCCAAGTTATTTCCAAAGATGAATTGGAGCATATATCCCAATGCATGCATTATAAATATCAATAAATATAAATGTTTAGCAATATATTAAATACAGCAATATCAACATTATTATTTATTTAGCACATTATCAAACATAACTGCCATTCAATGTGCTACAGAGTAAAGAAAGAGAAGAAAAACTATATGGTAGAAAGTATAATAGATAGAAGATAGCAAAGTGCATGTGTGAAGGTCCTGAGGTATTGTGGTGGTCAGGTGGACATGTGATTGGACAAGGAGCCGCAACCGTGTCAATGACAATGAATCTTGGGTTTTTGTTTGGTGTACGTGTGTGTGTGTGTGTGTGTGTGTGTGTGTGTGTGTGTGTGTGTGGTGGGGTAATTCTGAAATTACTGCTCTTCATTCATATGCACACGAAAAAATTGGACCATCAACATAGTACACCGGACCACACAAATGCACAAACACACACACACACACACACACACACACATAGTATGTTTGCATGTTTGCACGTAAGCACACACCCACACACAGGCACACACACCCACACATGCACACACACACACACACACACACACACACACACACACACACACACACACACACACACACACACACACACACACACACACACACACACACACACACACACTCTTGCTGTATTTGTCAGTTTCCAATCTGCCTCAGGTGTCTGGTCCCTCTGATTACCATGATGCCACAGTGGGCTCCTGAAATTACTCTTTTTACCCCCTCGCGAGCTGTTGCTAATAACGTCTACTAGCGGGGGTACTCCCTGTCCCTCCTGTTGCTAAACTAATGACATACATGCATGCGTGTGTGTGTGTGTGTGTGTGTGTGTGTGTGTGTGTGTGTGTCCACTCGCATGCATGTTGGATATATCTGTGCGGACAGACAGATACGGCCACGCTGTCTGCTAGCACCCCAGTGTCCCAGACCAGACGGCTGTGTCCTTATCTTCAAAGAGCGAACCGTCTCAAGCTGTTTGATGAGAGTGACAATTACTGAAGCATTATCAGTAGCATGTCCACTACTTTCAACTCGCTTTGATTTGTCCCATGAATGGACCAAGGAGGGGGGAGAGCAGGGCCGGATTAAGGTGGTCTGGGGCCCCTAGGCTACAGGTTGCTGTGGGGCCCCCTGGAAGGCAAATTTCTTGACAGATTTACATAGACATCCTCATATCATTCATCATTATGTGATAAGAATTAATGATAACTTTTCTACCAGCTGTACAGAACATGACTGTTTTTTTCTATATTGTATCTTCTCACAATTCAGCAGTTTGTCACTTGTGGCCCTCTGGTAGGTGGGGGCCCCTAGGCTGCAGCCATATCTAGCCTGTGGTGGGGCCCCTAGGCTGCAGCCATATCTAGCCTGTGGGGGCCCTCTGCCAGGATGGGGGCCCTAGGCTGCAGCCATATCTAGCCTGTGCATTAATCCGGCCCTGGGGGAGAGAGATGAACATAAAAAAGGAGAGTGGAAGAAGTCGTGGAGAGAGAGGGAAAAAAAACATCACAGTGCAATGAAATCAAATGCAATCAGTAGGTTTTTTTTTCTCTGCAACAATAAAGCAAAGAGGACAAGGAAGAAATCCATAGACTAAATAAATCACTGTCATTTCAAATACATTTGTGCCTTAACTGGTGGAGGGGGAAGAATGTTTGCTTGAAGACTGTTTGTATGGCAGACTGTGTCGTGTTTTCTCTTTTTTATCAATACTGGACTACAAAAAAAAGTCAACAGTATATTTTGTCCAGTTGCAGAAGATTCAGACCTCAGTGAATAGTCAGTTTGATGCTTAAAGCTGTGTCCTGTCATCCAGACAGCACCACAAATCTCCGGAAAAGGGTGTTGTGGTCTGTGGTATTGAAACATGGTTGTAAAGGGGGTTGAGTTGATTACAATGCAATTTGACTACCATGGCATGGAGTATGGCACACATCATTGATCCTCAGGACACCCCATTTTTCTTCTCACCCAATGTCTTCTCCAGATTACGGTAAGAAGGTACAAGACAGCAAAAACAGTATGGCATTTACAATATGGTCTCTACAGCATGATAACTTCATGTTTTCTCAGTTTCACTCCATTTCACTTTGATTATGCTATCTAGAGATTCTACAATTGGATTAGCTATATGTGATTTTGTGAATAATTTCACATTATCACTTTAACAATTTCACTGTATTACCTTATCAAATTGACCTGAAAGAACACACAGGAAACAGAGGTAGCATTTAAAATCTGCGAGCAGATTTTATTGTTTAACGGCCGGAGGAGTTTCAGCAAATCCCCTAGTGTATACAGAAAACAAACCTATTTAAAACAGTCCCAGTCCCCCCAGTCCATGACGTCATCTTTCCTATCATGAATATGTAAAACTATAGAATAGTGACATATATGGTCTCGTCTCCCCCTGGTTCCGTGGGCCCTTACTGGCGTCTCTATGTTGATGGATTAGTTCCCATAGCCTAAACAAGGTTCAGCAAAGTGGTCTGGGACAGACTGGGAGGGGAGAGATGTCTCTGAGACGTCACATAAATCAATGAGCAAGGGAGAGAGAGAGAGAGAGAAAGAATAACAGAATACCAAAGTATAATCAAGAAACTCCTAACGAAAGGTTACACTTTTATCACATTGTATATTTTCAATAATACATGTATACAGTTATTAACAGATTTACACAATACACAAAGGCAGACACTGATGAGGTGGAGCAGATGTCAACTGTCACAAAGGACGACAGATACAGTGACAGGGTGACTGTGATCTAAGACCTCTATTACCAAGGGAATGAGCAGCAATGTAAAGAGTGTCCGACTCCAATTTACTCTGTGCAACCTGCAGGCATTATCTCCCATGTCATATTAGCAATATTAGAGTTTTCTGCAAAAAAAAAAAATATATATATACAGTGTCACTTCAACACTGGAGAGTCGATTTCACATCTTCTAGAGCAGTGGTTCTCAAACTTTTTGTGTGACGTACCACCCGAGAAAATATTGAGCTCTCCGAGTACCACCTTGACAACCAACATTGGAATATCGCAGCAAATGCCTTTCATTCCCTTTTTCCAGTCAATTCAGGAGAGGTTCATAACATCATCAACAGTTACGGGCACATTCAGTTTGTTTTCTTGCTTGCCTAGTATTATTCTGCATTATGTTTTCAGATCCATACAGTTCAATATTACAAAATGTGAGACCAAAGAGACAGTTTTGACTGCAACAACTTGATCAGCCTTCAAATCAATGCACAAAAAATGAATTCTTCAAAGTACCACTAGAGATATCTCAAGTACCACCAGTGGTACGCGTACCACAGTTTGAGCACCACTGCTCTAGAGTGTATTTGGTCCCAGACTACTCTCTTAATGTTGCATTTTTTTACTGAGTAGTGTGAATGCATTTCCATATCAATATGTTAATGAGGGCAACCACTTAATGAGCAATGACCAATGTTTACCTTCCATTATGTATAACTCAGGAATGAAAAACAAAACAAGAATGAACTTTCATTGCCCTGCCTGCATGGGTGACACAAATGAAATGCCTGACACTGACACCACACCACAGCTTTACAGGCTATAATTACAAAACTAGACCTGCACTCATTATTGTAATTATTTCCAAACCCAAGCATTCAATTACCCCATTCATTAAAACACCCCATAATGGGTTTATCAATCACCCTATGGTTTTAAATCCTTTAAATCACAGATATCTAGACAAAATTGCACACAACAAAATATAACATATACAATACCTTTGTCACTATGTCATCCTTCTCCAAAACTTTATATACAGTAAGTAAGTATAAAATTGCAGTGCACACCAAAGGTAAATGGTGAGGACATTATTACATTTACATTACATTACATTGCACTTAGCTGACGCTTTCATTTTGTTCAAAGCGACTTACAGTTATTATTTTTTCAGGGTATTGGTTACAGTCCCTGGAGCAATGTGGGGTTAGGTGCCTTGCTCAAAGGCACTTCAGCCACGGATGGAGATGTAAGGAGAGGTCAGGGGGGATTCAAACCGGCAACCCCTAGATTGAAAGACCAACTCTGAAAGACATTGAGGTTTTCATTGATTGAGTCTCAAACAATAAGTTACCTTTGACATTCTGCCAGGACAGAGAACAGAGAGAGCCTAATAGTCATTGCACATTAGTTTATCCCACCCTGCGATTCCACAACGGTCTCCCATTTCAGTGTTTTAGTGCTACAATACCAAGACTGCATGCCAAAACCGACTTGGCCAAAAGGACTTGTGGGCACTCAGGTTTGTTTGGAAATATATCCTTGAGATCTCCCCTCGGAGGTGAATGGAGTTGCCGTGACCTCATCAGTTGCCCTGGGCATTCTACTCTAATGTTCTAGAATTGATTGGCCCTGACCTCGCAGCCTGGCCAGCCCAAACATCACTCTCTGGGGGGCTCCCAGGAGTCCTGAGAACTCACGTGCATTCACAGTCCATTGAACAAACAACATCTCACTCACTCAAATACACAGATGCACACACTAATGCATGCTACACACATACAGCAGATATATTCAGTGAAAACAGTGCAAGACCATTCAAAACAGAACTAAACTGCCTTCAGACAACTGCTTCACAGATGTCGACCATCTTTTGAGATCAGCGTTCACAACAAATAAGGATTTCGGTTCCATCAAAAATGATTGTTAGGAATCTCAACCCTCTGACCCTCTTGCCACACTCTCCTTGTGGGTTTGATGAGCAGAACAACACGTCTTGTCTCTTCTCTTTTAAATTTCTTTTTTTTTCACTTTAAGTGGGCAAGACAGTCCACTTCACATCAATAATATCACCACCTCCTGTTTCTATGGTTATAAGAAACCTTGGGAGAGATTCTGGCAGAATGTCAAAGGTGTTGTTTGAGACTCGATCAATGAAAACCTCAATGTCTTCAGAGAGCAAACATGGTCTGACACACACACACACACACACACACACGCACGCACACACACACGCACACACACGCACGCACACACACACACACACACACGCACGCACACACACACGCACACACACAATTTTGCAAATCCCTTTTCACATCCCACTTTGCCAGAACCAGAGGGGTAATGATTCAATTTGCCTCACTATAGAGAACTTAATCACAAATCCATCATTCAATTAAAAAAAACGTAAAAACGAACAAAGCTAAAACCAAAAACATATGAACACAAAAATTAAATGCTATTTGCAACTTAAAATTGTGGTATCCATGCTTACAGCATAATTAAATGTAGATAATATTATAAGATCAATTAAAGGCCTTCCGGAAACTTTCAGAAGTTGTGCAAAAATTGAGCTGGCTATCAATGTTAATGTGGAGTCATATAGCGGAGAAATGACAGAAATTACCAGAGGTGGATGAAGCAACGGTATACTCAAATATGTTGTGATGAGTGGCAAGCATTGACAATGTACACAGTGTTGCCTCTAATATATGAAACAAATTGAGCCAAACCTCCTGAATACTATATTGCTTTGGTTAATATGAAGTGGGGAAACTTTCATTCCATATTTTCAGGGCCAGAACCAGAGAGTTCATACTAATACAAATATCCCTCCCGTAAACACCAGATGACTCAATAGTAATGTTGTGAATTATAAATAGCCAAATTATCTGTGAAACAATGAAAAGAAAACTACCGGTAGTCCACTTTTCAATTACTTAAGAATGCATAAGTTACGTAGAAATGTATAATATCTATTATGTAAAAAAAGACTCAGCAAACAAAAAACAATATTATACAGTAGTTGATTAATGCAGGCACATTACTAGATGTTATTGCTTTATAACTAACAAGTCACAACCATGTTCATTTCTATTTGTCAATTATAGCACTTCATTACCTGTGACTAATTTGGGCACAGTCTTGTGTACATGCCCTGCTCTCTGAAATCACTCTGAGCAAAGAAATCAAGCCCTCATAAGTATGGAGAGAGAGACAGAGATACAGAGAGAGAGAGAGAGAGAGAGAGAGAGAGAGAGAGAGAGAGAGAGGGGGGGAGAGAGAGAGGAGAGAGAGAGAGAGAGAGAGAGAGAGAGAGAGAGAGAGACAGAGAGAGAGACAGAGTCAGAGTCAGAGACAGAGAGAGAGAGAGAGAGAGAGAGAGAGACAGAGTCAGAGAGAGAGAGAGAGAGAGAGAGAGAGAGAGAGAGAGAGAGAGAGAGAGACTTGCACATGTTTTGCGTAGTAACTGTATCTCACTCATGCAGCTTTCAGCTTATCTGAGAGGCAGATACATGGGGACAAAAACTCACCAGAGCTCATTACAAAGAGCCATTACTGTAGTGAGCTTTTGAACGGAAAGAGACAGACGGTACAAAACAACTAGATGACAGAATAGAAATGAACAAATCAGCAGACATGTTTGTGGATCTTGAAGAGGAACTTTTCATCCAAACCAGGACTCCGTTTCTCGAAAGCATCGTTGCTAACCAGGGAGCAACTTAGTAGATTGCCAATGAGAAATTGCATTGCAACCAAGTTGCTGACTGAGTAACATTACATTACATTACACTTAGCTGACGCTTTCATTTGTTCAAAGCGACTTACAACTATTCTTTTTCAGAGTATTGGTTACAGTCCCTGGAGCAATGTGGGGTTTGGTGCATCTGCATCTCAAGGGCACTTCAGTCATGGATGGAGATGTAGGGAGAGATCAGGAGGGATTTGAACTGGCAACCCCTAGATTGAAAGACCAACTCTCTAACCACTAGGCCACGGCTGCCCTACCACTAGGCCACGGCTGCAACGACACTATCGAGAAATGCACTGTGGGTTACTATTGAGATTGCACACATGCACGCAGGAAGAGACAGAGCCATGAACTATGAACTATGTTTCGACCAGGTCAATGCAACAAGTTCACACACACACACACAAACCCAAACCCAAACCCAAATCCACACACACACACACACACACATACACACACACACACACACACACACACACACACACACACACACACACGAGCTCGCGCCCACGCCCACGCCCACGCACACGCACACGCACACACTAACACAAACACATACACACCCACGCACACGCACACGCACACGCACACGCACACGCACACACACACACAGATGGCATCTGCCGGAAACATAGGAAGTCAGAAATGACAGTCCAATTGAGCCAACAGTAATAGTTCATCCAAAAAGCCATTCATCATCTTCTGCAAGACCTGGGGCTAAATCGACAACACACACCTGCCACCCAGGGAAATGACAACCTTCTGTGTGTGTGTGTGTCCGTGTGTGCGTGCGTGCGTGTGTGTGATTGTGTGTGTGTGTGTGTGTGTGTATATGTGTGCATATGTGCGTGTGTGCATGCATGTGTGTGAGTGCATGTGCATCTATGTGTATGCATCATTGTGTTTTGTGTGTGTGCTTATGTACATATGCATGTACAGTGCTGGCCAAAAGTATTGGTACCCCTTCAATTCTGTCAGATAATACTCAATTTCTTACAGAAAATGAATGCAATCATTTGCAATTTGTTTCTCCTGCAATGAAAAAACACAAAAGAGAATGAAAAAAGTCAAATGAATGACCATTTTACACAAAACTCCAAAAATGGGCCGAACAGAAGTATTGACACCCTCAACCTAATACTTGGTAGCGCAACCTTTAGACAAAATAATTGCAAACAACCACTTCTGATAACCATCAATGAGTTTCCTACAATGCTCTGCTGGAATTTTAGACCATCCTTGAGGTGATTTGAAGGGTGCGTTCTAAACACTGCCATTTTGAGATCTCTCCATAGTTTTTCTATGGGAATCAGGGGTGGACTCCTACATTATGCTGCAAAATTTGTTGATATTCTTCAGACTTCATAATTCCATGCACACGGTCAAGTAGTCCAGTGCCAGAGGCAGCAAAGCAACCTCAAAACATCAGGGAAACTCTGCCATATTTGACTTTAGGGACCGTGTAGCTGGATGGCTGGCTGACAGGTGTTTGGGGCGGTGGATGGATGCAGTGATCACA
>NC_085867.1:3855192-3915192 GCF_034702125.1 Engraulis encrasicolus
TTATGTCGGGTGAACGCCCCTTTAGGAGACCTTCGGTTAGGAGACCTTTGGAGTCCTGAGGTTGAGAATCAATTAAGTCCCCTTAGCGCTGTAGATGGCGGTAGCGCACGTCTTGCGCAAACACCTCAAAAAGAGAAAAATAATTAGGGGACAACGCCCCCTTAGGAGACCCAACTTGAGCACACGCTTTTGCATTGAGTGGAGGTGTTTTGCAATATCTTGTTCTGATTCAGTATTTTTGGTGTTTTTGTTCTGCTATTAATCTGGGAGATCTGGGTGCGAGCTAAATCCTCGAAAGGGTTGGTGTACGTACGTGCTACAAGGAGCTCAGGAGCATTTCACACCTGCTTAGAAGGAGAACCACCCCTCTGGCTGACTCGTCCCAAATATGTGTGTTTGTCTGTGTGTGTGTGTGTGTGTCTGTGTGTGAGTGAGAGAGAGAGAGAGAGAGAGAGAGAGAGAGAGAGAGAGAGAGAGAGAGAGAGAGAGAGAGAGAGAGAGAGTGTGTGCGTGCGGCTGTGTCTGTAGGGCCTCTGAAAGCTTTTGCCAGGCCCAAGACAAAATGTTTAAGGGCTCCCCATACAATAAATGCAATGCAATGGATGGAGAACATGACATGTTTGCCCACCCCAGTTTGTTTGTGTGTGTGTGTGTGTGTGCTTGCACATGTGTGTGTGCGTGCATGCGTGTGCGCAAAAGACATCTAGGTTCATGCATGGATTGTTGAACCGATAAGAAACTCACTGGCTCATAATATATAGCTTGGTGAAAATACTGTCCAGACAAGATACAAGCCAGCAGCACCAATAAACTATGTACGTGATATTTTCATAAGCCAAGCCAAGTTGCTTTCCCAGAGAACGCCATACAAATGTTGGATATTTATGTGCAAAGATCTATTTCAGGTGACAGGCAAGGGGCGATGTGGAAAAACACACAACACACTGTACGTAACGCTGTGAGGGGAGGAGATGAAATTTCATTCACTTACAGGTGCAATGTAGACAAATTTTTACTGCAGCATTACCAGCAGTCAGTTCCATTTGGGAGTCAAAGTGTGTACAGTGCACTGTATATTATATTGTGTCAGTACGTTATATCGCTGTTTCTGCACTTCTATCCATCCAAAGAGCTGTTGTAATAGTGTGGTGTTCCTGCAGTCTGCACGGACTTGGCTTATGATAATACAAATGTAGGGGCAGGGCCGGATTAATGCACAGGCTAGATATGGCTGCAGCCTAGGGGCCCCCCTAGCCAAAAGTGAAAAATTGCAGAATTGTGACAAGATGCAATATTGAAAAATTCATCTGGCATGTTGAGTTCAGTTGGTAGACATTTTGTCCTTACTTCCTAGCTCGTAATTATGACACTGTCTATGTAAATTTGGCCCAGAATTTGGCCTCCAGGGGGCCCCACATCCACCTGTAGCCTAGGGTCCCCAGGCCATCTTAATCTGGCCCTGTGGCGGGGTCCTAGAGGGGGCAACTGTGCCTTGACAACAGTGCTGTTTAGCAAGCTAGCTCACTGTTTCAGGTTAGACAAAGTCATTTTCTTGCGTGTGATTTCTTTTTTTTGTTGTTTTTTTCTCAGATGATGAATAATGGAAAGCAATCCTAGTGGAGTCTCATGACCTTCCACCCTTTCATTTTTCCCCATGTTCATGCATTCATTTATTCTGCTATGGCTATTTATGCAGCCACGGCTGCTTTCTAAGTCAGGTGTATGTATGCGTATGTGTGTGCGCATGCCTGTGTGTGCGTGTGTGTGTTTGTGTGTGCGTGCGTGTGCGTGTCTGTGTGACTCCACAGCACTCTGACTCTTGACAGCCAATCTTAGAGGCAAAATGTGTGCATACTGGTTGAATGTCATGAACAATAGGCTTATAACTTGTGATTCATGAGTGTGTCAGGTCAATACATAAGGCTACCACATGATAGCCACACATACACATAGCCTCGTTGCTTGTAACATGTCTTTACACTTAACACATCATGTTAATATTGGCAGAGGATCTCTTTATATTATACAGCACGAGTTTTCTGAAGTCTTGTGAGTCAGCAGTGCAGAAGCTTGATGTATTGCTATAAGGAAGTAATCCCAGCAATTCATTCTTCCAGCACACCTCACAGAGTTGACTTTGACAGTTAGCTTATCTGCCATGCTGATGAGTTGTGTGGATTGTGATCAGGTGTTATATGTAATTGACGGCGAGATAGGCCTACTTGACCAGCCTTCACCCCTGAAGGTGGTGCACTAAATTTAGCAGAGCTATTTCAACATATTCCCTGTGTCTCAGATGACGCACATCGGACTTTGGGTTTCAGTACCCTCTCGCTGAAAATGTTGCTTCGTTCAGTACACTGAAAGCACCCAAGTGATGCCCTAACAATGGCGAAAAACGCAGTGCTTGAACAATGCACTCACTAAGCGGTCGCCATGTTGATAATGAAACGGAAGAAACGTGTCATTCTGTTCAGTAGAAGGGTTTGGTCAACAGTCTCCTAATTCTGTAAGTAATGTTGCCGGGACACCAACCTTTTCATGCCAAGCCAAGTATTGTATGCAAAGTAGCTGCCAGTTGGGATGAAAGAAATGTTAATATAGGCACAATACACTGTGCAATGTAAACAGTAGCCAACACTATGCACTTAAAGTGATACTGTCCCATCTCCTTGATTTAGGCCTAAATGATTGGGTTTTACCTTTCCCCTGTACTTCCTGCCGTTCTCTGAGTATGGAGTACAAAGTCTACCTCAAAGCTAGCAGTTAACATTGAATCCTATGAGACCAGCTGTTGGCTAACTGGTCTCATACTAGGACTCAATGTTAACTGCCAACTTGGAGGTACAATTTGTACTGCCATATCCAGAGAATGGTTAAAAGTACAGAATAACGGTAAAACCCAATCATTTAATTCAAGGACAGGTGTAAAACAAGCTTCTTTTTTTTAAAGGGACAGTATCACTTTAAGACCCCTGTGCACTGTGAGCGCTATGCACTAACCAACAGTGCAGTGAAGTGCTCAATATGAGACATAGGGATAGAGTAGAGCAAGGGAACCCTTATCCTTTTCCCCATGGAGGAGGAGCGACACAGAGGCAAGAGGATGGAGGCCGAAGGACAGGACAGGAGATGGAATGGTTTGGACAGTTGAGTAATGTCCATTTTAATTCATTTATGTTTTTTTTTTTAGGTAATGTTTTCGGTCAGGTTGGTTTGTCTGTCTGTTTGTCAGCAGCTAATCAACTCAAAAACGAATCCACAGATTTGGACGAAACTTTGCGGAGTCGTTGATAACAGTAGCGTGGCGTGCGTTATTTTTCCGAGGAAGCCAGGGAGAACAAAAAAATATATATATAATATAATATAATATAATATAATATATTATTATTATTAATCAGTAGCGGCGGCTGGCTGGGACAACAAGCAAGGCAGAAAGTTTGGCCATGAGAATAAAATCAATAAGGTATAATTTATGAGATGCGTTGCATGTTTGCGAACCAGGAAGGCATTTGCCAGAACTGCTGCGAAGCAAGGGAAGGAGAGGTCTAGTCTGTTTTGGACAGCACACCACGAGCGCAGCTACAGCTACAGCTCTTGATCATGCGTGTGACTACTTTTGTTAAGAAATAAATGACAAGAAAAATACTATGTCTGTTCATTGTTGGAGTAGTGACAAGCACCGCAAGAATTTGCACTTTACGCACGACACCAGATGCTCCACAAGCCCCCTAAACACAATTCAGTCTCATCCTTAAGTGCCAGTTCAAATGCCCCACAGAACAGAATGCAATAACACCGGACATGCACTGACTGACCACTTAATACTTATTCTACTGATGACTAGGTTCAATCGGCTGCTCTGAGTCGTGCACGTTTTGTATCGAATGTCAAATGTTGTGTGTGCGACCTCTCTATGGTTGCCAGATGTATGGCGATTTCCAGCGCAAACATGCTAAAATAAAACCCATTGAAATAACCCTGATGCACGCGGTTGAAACAGAGCACATCAGAGCACAGAGAAGTGGCATGATGCGTATATTTAGGACCTGGTGGCACATTATGCCATCTAATAATCACCATAGCTTATTGCCATAATAGCAAGAGCTAACAAGCAGCGAGCAACAAAGCTAAAAACAAAGCTAGCGTCACAAAACGTTAGGTGGCCTGCTTATAATCTAACTTTATGAAACAATAAACCAAGTTTGCCTACCGTTGTAGAAGTTATCCTGAACGTATATGTCCACGTGAGAAGATCCTGTCGTTATGTTAAATCCATTTTATGCATTGCCTGCCTTGACATTGGGAGCCATCGGCTGTGTGCGCGCTTTAACTGTCACTATATTTTGCCCGTAGTCTGTTCAATGTAGTTTTCTAGTTCTACTGGCAGCCAGGTAAAGTGGCTGCCGATCCTGAAGTATCATCCGTTTCCCTCCTTGGCAAATCATAGACGGGCAATATGATTTATCTCGTGACCAATTTTGAGCAATATGATTGGTCAAGCATTCGTTTTTTTCAAAACTCCAGAAATGTATGGCTGCCAACTCGACTTGGCACCAGTTTTTTTTTAGCATCGAGAGACGTGTAGTACTTTGTTTCACCAGATGGTTACCCAATGGGAGGGGGTGGGGCGCTATTTTCCCCAGCTGGAAAATACTCACAGAGAGTGACGAGAGTGGATGGAATATTAAAATAGGAGACTCGTCGATAGACAGAATGTTTTAATGATTAACGGATATTAAAGCTGTTGTTGGGAAAATTAGGGGATGCCTGGCATCCCTTGGCATCTGCGACGACACGCCACTGGTTGATAATGACCCACGGAAGAAGTGATTAAATTCTGGTGGTGATCTGGTACACAGACCGGAACCAGGATTTTTAAAAGGATTCTATCAGCATTATAACTCAAAAACCAATCAACGGATTTGGCTGAAACTTGTGGACTTGTGAGTAATGACCCAAGGAACAAGCGATTCAATTCTGGTGGTGATACGGATCACGAACCGGAACCAGGACCTTTTTAAAGATTCCATTGCTGGCCTATAAATCTAGATACCCCTAGTGACCACAAATTGAAATGCGGGGCAAAACATTCCAATTTGTAACTCCACAAAAAGAGGGCAGAAAGACTTAAAATGAAAATAGGGTGTAACATAGTCAAATGTTCTATCAAGCAGCTTCCTTGGCGGAGGTCTGCGCTCTCAGAGTGCTTGTAGTTTAAATTATGTATATTTTCTACAATCCTAATGTACATATTTACTTTCATCTTAGAGAATCCAGATTTACATGATTAAGACATCCTGTCGGCATCTGTGTCCTCCTGAGGAAGGCTGTAGAGTTCTGGCATCCATGATTACCAACCCCCTTGGCTGCCCATACAGGTGTACAGGAGAGGGCGTCCTAATCTGTCCATACTGTATGGGTACGGTGGATTGGCAAGCATACAGTATTAGGCTGCAAACCTCTGCGGGTGATACTGAGAACAGCCTTATCAAGCAAATTGCATTGCTGTGTTCTGATCACCTTATAACATCACTCATTGGGCAAAGGTAGATTTACCGAGATATACTGTATAATATCTCTATATAATATATATATATATATATATATATATATATAATATATTATATATATTTGGTGGTAGTCCATTTGCAAAGGAAGCATGCAGGAATCAGTATGTTGAGGTGTGTTTTTAAAATAGTACTAATATTTTTTCACCTGAGCTGTCTGTGGGTGGTCTCATTTGCCACGATATAATAATATAGGCTAGTTATTAAATCTTAAATGTCCCGTAGTACATCACCAATGTCTCAATATTTATAATTTCTCAGCTCTCAACATTTATCCCTCTGAGCTGTAACTAGGCCTACATATCAAAGTTCAAAAGTTCAAAGTTCAAAGTACTTTATTTGCCATGTGTGCATAAACTAGTAGTCCAAGCACATAGGAACTCTTGTGCAGGCCCTCTGAGTCAATACATAGAATTAAATAGAAAAATAGGAAGACAAAATACATTAAAAAGTGATAAAAATCAAAGAGATCTTATACACATATTATATATTATATATATACATATTATATATAGCCAGCCTCTCTACACTGTCTACCCCAGGCAAAGGATCGCATATCTATATTTGCCCTAGATATCCAAGCACAAGTGTGATTTCCATATTCTCCCTGCTATACCTTCTAGCTATGTACAGCATTTAGACCACAGTACACCAGCTCGGGTCTTATCTGATTGATGGAGGTTTGGGGCTGTGTGTAGAGGTGCCTGTGGAGGGTAGTGTGGAATGTGGGGTGATCATCACCGTTAGAAGTATAATTTACATGGCACCTCGGGGCAACCAAAGGCTGTTTGAGAGATGGCAAGTGAACTGATAGGCAGCCTGGGTGCGCTGACAAGTCCTATACTGACAGAGAGGAGAGGGGGAGGCAAAAATGAAAGCACAGTATGAACCTTTCATTCACTCCCACGGTTAACGAGGGGGGCAGGATTGGAGATGGTGAAGGGTTTGCTGTAACAACATGAAGAACCTTCTGGAGGGTAGAAGAGAAAAGTACTTTAAGCTCACGATGTGAGGGACAGAAGCTACAAAGGAGTTGAGTTTTTTTAAAAGATGTTTCTTTTCCTGGAGGGGGAGAGGCGTGGCATGTGAGGTGACAAAGGGGGTGCATACCAATATGTGACCTTGCCTCCTCCACTTGTGCTTGTCTCCTAGTACCGCCTCCTGGCCCCTCCTCCGTGGAGAAAACGATAAAGTTTCCCAGCTGTCAGCCTAGCCACAACAACTTTTGAGGGACTGTTTTTCATTCACCATCCCAATTGCAAAAGAGAAAAAAACTCCACAATTGAGCTTTTGCAAGATATTGAAATATAATGCTGTTGTCAGTGATGTCATCATGACGAGAAGCAAGTGGAGGAGGCAAGGTCGCATATTAAAACGCACTCAGGGGTAGATGCATGGAGGCATTACTTCCTGTTAAGACTTTTGGTGAATCCAATGTTGTTATGATGCACACATACTGTGCAGATGTAAAGAGTAATACTCCACCCCTCCTGCCACTCGTCTGTGCTTTAACTTTAATGAGAATAAAGAGCTGTCGGGGTGAAATACAGGTCATACAGTGTATTCCAGGCACGTGCACTCCAATACGGCAGGGGAGGCTGTGCCTCACCTGTCTCTTCTAGACTTCATGAGAATGATGAGATGCAGTAAATGTGAATAATAGTAACAATAATAACTACTGTTTTCGAGCATATTTACCATAACTACCATTTGTGCAGTATTTAAACAGTTTCAATCATTTTCAATCATTTTTGTGGCCAAAACCGCACTATTTTCCCACCTCCTGCTCCGAATACACTGAATTTGGGGCAACTCCCGAGTTGGCCTCACCGCAGATTGCGCAATCCCTCAGTAACAAGCTTCAGCGCATGCGCCATTTTGCTCGTTCTGTGTATGCAATTCGTAATATTGTATTAAACGTTTTTATACACTTAACAGAAATATGTATGGTGTGCCCACATTTTCCTGATATTTGTTTTCACTATTTTCTACGTGTGATTATCATTTCTTTACTCTGAGCGCTTTGGCATAACCCCATTGAAAAATAGAGTAGTGCGGCGAGCAACACATTGGCCTCACCCTCATTCTGCCGTTGAGTCTAGCCAGAGAGAGTTTAGATTGGTCTAGCTTTGTCAGTGACGTCATAGCGCCACTATATGAAGTTCAATACAGTCAGTCAGTCATTAGTGTTGGCTAGCTTGTTCACGTTGACTGCTACCATCGAAGTGGATTTCATAACGAAACTAAGATCATTCTCAAAGTTGGATTTCCAAGGGAAACAAGACGTGATAAAGAATGGACGACCGACACCAGAGCTGAGGAAATTGTTTCAGGAGATTGGACAGAATATTATTTGATTATTTCACAGTGAGTGGTACAACCGAAAAGACTGGCTATGTGGAGTGGGGGGCAACAAGCAAAACAACGTTAGCAGTTTGCTAGCTGGGTTGGATATGTCAAACCGTGAGAATATTATTGCGAGTAGCCCTGTAATCAAGACAGCATTTCAAGGTAAGGAAATTTGATTATTACATTTGCCCGCCGTGGCGTTGACTTGGGTCTAAGTTTTATTTAATTTTGTCAAGATGAAGGAAGAGTTGTTTGAAAAATAGTTCGGTTGCATTGGTTTTACAGTAGCTATGTTTCACATATGCATTTCAGGCGTAATCTTAACCTGCAACTAGTGAGAATGTTTTGAATGACATAGCAATGGCTACATGTCTCAAAGAATAATTCATCACGAGTGATGTTGGCAACAGAACGAACTAGGGGTTGTGGGTTCCTGGATTTTGGTTTGGTTTGCAGCTGTGTGTTCACTTTGCCAGTCGATTCCCAGATTGACGCTCCCAACTCAGGACGCTCCCATTTCATCTCGCTCCCACTAGCCAGACTATCGGTACCACCGCCATATGACGGAGCCAGTTATCTTGTTGATGTTAGTTTTTTGTTTCTAACCCTAACCTTAACCCTAAACCTAACCCTAACCCTAAACCTAACCCTAAACCTAACCCTAACCCTAACCCTAAATTGCTTGTATGTGGCAGTATATGATAATACGTGAAATATAATCGGGTGGGACCGCACGTCCGGGAGTGATAGAAACACCTGGGACCGCACGTCCGGGAGCGATCTCAGTTGGGAGTCTCCATCCGCTTACCTGCCAGTCCCAGTATGCCCAAGTGATAACGTTGCTTGCTATCCTAACGAGGCAGTTTAAAATGATAATAACCAAACGCTGTATAATACACGCTTTGAGGTTCGGCTCGTCTGACATTCTTTGAAATGTCCATCCTCGAGATGAACGACTGTGGAATATTTCAGCGTCATTGTCTATTGTTTAGCCTATAGTATTTAGGTTGAGTTTGGGTCCGCAGTGGTATGATGTGGATGAGTGGGATAGTTGACGGTTCTCAGGAGGAGTGTCCTCAAATGACGCACCATGTCGTGCCTATTTTCTGTCTACTCTAGTCTTTTCTACCGGAGGTGGTAGCTGTCCATGATCACGGCCACGTCTGGCTTCATTATCTATTTCACAGGCTACCAGAAGGATCATCCCGGTGGGGTGATATTCTGTTGTTGAATACATAATGTGAATTGTTGCTGTGTAAGCGGTAGCCTATTACAACGCAAGCATCGGATCTGTAGGCCTATTTTCGAGTGGTGGAGTGAAAGGAACGCTGATAAGCAGACCTCAAAATTCACCATAAGAGCATTTTTGTCCAAAATGCTCGTGTGGCTTGGGGTTATCAGTGTCCCCTCTTTCAAAGACCAGAAAACACTGAGAATGGCCTTGTATCTTGACGGCCTATAAAAATACAGTATAATCCTGGACACATATCGCGTCTGATCTGAATGTGGTGTCCACCTTTCTAACAGACATATTGGTGTAGGGAGGAGGAGTAGGCCTAGCAGGCCTAGTAGCGCAGCCTGTGCAGTAGGTAGCCTAGGTAGAAAACTAAACGTGACTCTGCCGCCAGTTATATGGTGAACTTGACTCAAACTTGTTAAATGGCACTGTCCCACCGTTGTTTACCCACGCCCCCTGCGCCAACGCCGAGTCTGGACCACTGAATCCTGTGTGTGTGTGTGTGTGTGTGTGTGTGTGTGTGTGTATGTGTGTGTGTGTGTGTGTGTGTGTGTGTGTGTGTGTGTGTGTGTGTGTGTGTGTGTGTGTGTGTGTGTGTGTGTGTGTGTGTGTGTGAGTGAGACAGAGATATCTCTAATGGCATTTTCTCTAAATGCAGTATGTTTTAATATGTAGGCCTACCTTATGTTCAGAAAGCGACATATGAAACTTATAGATATTTGGCAAATATTGATAAGTCACTGCCTCACCAGCCATAAAGCTGACCGCACGTTACTGGTGTATTCACATGATGCCCTGCTGTAAAAAATAGTCCAACACTCCTGTAATAGCTCCTGGACATTCATTGGAGCTGTCCTTCATATCCTGAGCTTGGCTCCATTGCTTAGGTTAAAAGTCCACTCTAATAGAAAACTATAAGTTTACATGGTTTCAAACGTGTTTTCATGTGTCCAGAAACAGAACTCTAATGTACAGAAGTTGTTTTGTTCAGTAGTAAGGACTGTTTGTAAACGTTGTTTTAACCGTTTTTCAACACTCTTAGTCCCGCCCCCCAAAAACAAAAACGAGCCGGAATTGATGTCAAAAGATGAAAAATCACGTCTCAATCCACGCACTTGTGTCAGCCAAAATATCTGCACTTATTTGCCGTTAAGCTGAGGGTGGGAAGTGCACTGCATCTCAGTACACAGTGCACAGTGCGGGGAATGGAACGCACACCGGGTCATTAGCAGCGCCTTGGCTAACTGGATCTGTGCACACTGTGGGAGCTGTGAAATTTGAGTGCGGATACGATAGTGATGTTATAGTTCAAATATACTATCTCTTTGCGTTATAGAGTGCATGGTGTTCATTATCCAAGACAGCGAACAGTTTGCAAAGAAATGTTTTCAATTTCAATTAAATAGAAAGTCTAACAGCACGAGTTAACTACAAGGCGAGCTTATTAGCTTTCCCCACGTCTCCACACTACCAAGCAAACTTCCAAGCACAACACCACTGTATAAAATATAGGACACCGTCCACAGACATGGAGTGAAACAAATAGCTCTGATACCAAATCTGCCCCCCGACATTTTCGCTGTTGGGGTGAATATCTAACACCGTTACATTGTAAGCTTGACCTCAAAAGACACGTAGTAGCAACATGGGGTTTCTAAACAGTCTGGAATAGCCAGTAGCACCAAAAGAGTAGAACATGTCACACGGAGATTATGTATCTGACACACTTACAATATATGTTCACACCGGTATACGGTAGCTGAGCGGTCAATCAAGGGAGCCAAAGTTACGGAAAGTGTTTCATCTGTTACATACTGTATCATATTTACAGCTATTCAACCCACCCAACCCTGAAAGCACAGTAGGTCGACGAAGCTAGCAGGCTAGCTAGTCCTACTCACCGATGTGTTGACTGAGACCCAGGCGCCATTAGAGCACCATTAGAAGTCTCACGATCCGTTTCCAAATACAGTATCTGTCAGGGCTCCTATGAATTATAATTTCAACGATCGAACACCCCATTCTTGCCTGCCGTCAATCCCATGTCTTCGTGCTGCTGTCGTTTCACATTGTTAGCCTTGTCATTTTTTTTTTTTTACTGTACTGCAAACACTATCACTCTAGCAATTGATAGCCTGCAACAGGCCTTTAATACTTTGCAAAAATCTCTTTTTAACCTTAAACTTGTTTTGAACCCTAATAAAACGAAATTTATGCTATTCTCCAAGGCTAAGGGCATAAAGTCGGGCGCTTTTCATCTCACAACATTAACTGGTTGTGATATTGAGCAGGTACCTGTTTATAAATACCTGGGCATCTGGATTGATGAGAACCTTAATTTCTCTTTCCATATTGACTGCCTGGCTAAGCAGTTAAGGCAAAAGATGGGGTTTCTCTATCGTCACAAATCTTCTCTCCCCCTATCCTGTAGGAAAAGGATCATTGAGTCAGTTATTTTACCTGTTCTGGACTATGGTGATATTATTTACAAAAATGCAACCATATCCTCACTCAGTATGCTTGACTCCATATATCATTCGGCCATCAGGTTTTCAACAGGCTCTGCTTATAATACTCACCACTGCATATTATATGACACAATAGGTTGGCCTTCACTTACAGAGAGGCGTTTTAGACATTGGATTCTTTTTATTTATAAAGCCATCCTAGGAAAACTTCCTTCTTACATTTCTTCACTTCTAAACTGGCACTCAAGTATGCATCACACACGTTCAAGCAGTCAGCTCCTACTTTCTGTTCCAAGTGTACGAACTGAACTGGGCAAATCAGCCTTTTGTTTTGATGCCCCCAGGTCATGGAACTTAATTCAGCGCACTTTTAACTTGGAATCTTTGATTTCTTTTAACCAATTTAAGATTTTAATTACAAACCTTCCCAATCCAGTTTGCAATTGCTATCGCTGAAAGCTTGTTTTTTTTAGTGCTGACTATGCTTATTTATGTCTATAACATTTTCTTTTATGTTTATATACACTCTTTCTGTCTATGTTTGTGTTGTGATATTTGTGATGTCCGAGTATTTATTTTATTTTCTTTATTCTTTTATTTTTATTCATATATTCTTTTAATGTGTTTTTATACTTTTAAATGCAACTTATATGTCATTAATGCCTGGATAACTTAATTATTTAATTCATTTATACTTGTAAATTCTCGGCTGCATCGAAAAAGAGGGCCACCCTCAATGTATTTCCGAGAAGGAAAATAAAGGTTCAAATCAAATCAAAATTTCTCCAGCTGCTACTGTATGTTTTTGCAATGGCCAGGACAACAATCGCGGTCTTTACAAATTACATCAACATACTGTGTTTGAAAACTGATCAAATCTGTAAGAACTAAGTTGTAATGTAGACTCGGAAGTACATTTTCAAACTTTATAGTCAGTCAGGACAGTGTCATGTCTGCAACTCATCTCGAGTCGCACTCTCGTTGGAGTAGTAAACAACACTCCCCATGGCTCTGAAATAATGAGGTAACGGTGCCACCTAGTGGTTTGCCAACATGTAGGCACAACAACTACCGGCACCCACAGTAGGCCTACATTGCCATATAAAACAGCGTTGAAGCATTACAAAAAAATCTTGTTTTAATTCTTGTAAAAAAAAATTCGATATTACCGCAGTCATGAAATTCGGCTTGTGACGTCACATATGTGATATCCAATCAGAAATGTGTATTTTGTAAATTAACTAAAACCTATAAAATTATAAACCCAAATTATTTTTTACTTAATTAATGATTCAGGTTTATGGGTTTTGAATAATGGTGCACATAACATGTAAGAATGGTTTTCTATTAGAGTGGACCTTTAACGTTTTTCGCTTTCAGATAGATAGTCCTTCGTGCTGTCATCCCTCCTTAACCATCTTCCCCTTTTCACCTACTCAGCCCCTTGCTAAGATTGACCCCTGTAAAGTCTTATCAACTTGTCAATTCTGTACTTTATTTAACCATTAAATGCAATGCCTGGAGAGAGTTTTTTATTTCTGCTGATGAAAATGAAAATTGAAAGACGTCTCCTTGCTCGGCGTGTTACCATAGCAACGAATATTTCATCAGTCCATGCATGCTAAGTAGTTATTAGTGTTCAGTGTCCAGTGTTGCAGTACATTTTGGAATGCAGAGAGCAATTTCTCCATTGGAATTGATTAATCATTGCTTTCTCTCATTGAATTCATGGTAATGGTTGCACAGCCTTCCAATGTCAGTAAAGTGGCATGTATTACTCGTGTATTTAGTCTACAATATTCAAAATGATTTTACTCTTTTTATAAAATAATACAAGTTCAAATAAATCTCACATTTAAAACACACTAGCTGTAACATTGTCATGCATTTACAGTATATGTAGCCTACTTATTGACTACAAAATGACGTGAAATTTTTCATGTGTCTGGACTGACAAGTAAAGTGGAGGTATCCTAGGGTGATCTCTCATATCGTCGGCTTGCTACCAAAACCGCCTAAGTCCGATTTTGGGGTTTTCGGAAAACAGGGAAAAACTAAATTTCCTATGGGGCGAACACCAGTGGCGGCTCTAGGAAATCTGAGACCCAGGGCAAAGAGCAATTGTGAGTTCCCCCTAATAATTTCGACCAAATTTGGACTTTGGTAGCAAGCCGACGATATCCTGCCCAATGCATCAATCAATCCTGCCCAAACCATCAATGAGGTTTCATTTTAACCATATGACAATGAGCATGTTAACTCTTACCCACAGCCAACAACTTAAAAGTACTTTTTAATTACTGTAAAAACCAACTCCTGCAACTCCTATCAAATTGATGTATTAAACGCTCATATTATTATGACAGTTGAACTACAGTTCAGAAAGTGCAAACTAGCTTCTGTGAACTCTGTTAGGGGGACAAGCCCAAAAGTATCAAGATGTTCCAGATGGCTTTAATCTTCTAACTACAGTGAAGCCATTATAATGATGTCTCCTTTAGACTAGCAGGCAGTGTGCTCCCTGCCGACCATTGTGGTACAAATAAGGTACACGGACCAAAGCGGAATACCGAATCCTACTCCGATCACCGAAACCGGTACATCGGTACATCACTATTCTTAATGAAATTGTGGAGCCTGTAGTGAGTCTCCACCATAGTTTGTTACCCTAAATGAAGGTGCGTGTTAATGCACTGAGGCCAATTGACCTGTTGTGGTTTTGTATCAGAGTGGCCATTAACGTGTGTGTGTGTGCGCGCGAGTGTGTGTGTATGATTGCGCTTGCTTGTTATCTGTATATATGTGTGCACTGTGCATGTGTAATGCCAGACCTCCCATGTTGATGACCGTTTCATTTTAATGACTTACGCTATTGACCTTCGTGTATGCACATTGTAGTATGCAGATTACCTAATGGCTTTTGGGGAAATATCCCCATTTTCCACACTGGGATAATTAATGGACTAATTAGGCCCACCAGAGGTCTGCCGACTCATCAGAAAGCTCCATGGGAGTCAGAGAGATGACTGCCGCGAGAGAGGGAGCTGGACAACAGGACAGAGGTGGTATAGACTAGACCGTGTTTTGTCTAAATGGGCTACTTCATCATCGAAATGAACTACTAACACTTTGTCAGCATTGAAAACATGTTCCCCTAAACTTTCCCGATGTTCCCCAAACGTAACCCTATCCAGAAGCGGCTTTGTAGTTCATCTCGATGTGTAGGCCTAACTGACAGCAGGGAGAAAGGCAGGTCAGCTGAATGTATGGCTGGACGGGACGGTCCAGGATCCACAACCTATGGCTTGTTATAGCCCTAACCGCTACGCCTGAGCGGACAGGACAGCATAGGACAGGAGACACAACATAGATGCAGCACATCAGCAGTGAGACAAACACATTGCGTGCAGTACAGTACAGTACAGTACAGCACAGCATATAGCACTGGGTGACCCAACCAGGAAGGACACAAATGCACAATGAAACTGCTGTGCACTGTACATAGTAGAGGCTAAGTGTAGGGCAGACACAGAAACAACGAAATGTTGATGCACAACAAATGTGTGTTAGAGTAAGTCACAGTGGTGGGCAGGAGCACTGTGAATCCTGCATAGCCCAGCATACATTAACACAACAGAAAACCAAGCAAAGCAAAAAATGAGTTTATGTATTGTTTGTATTAATATGTCAACATGTTTTATTATTATCTTTGTATTCAATATTCTAATTCATTAAGCCTAAAGTCGGACATCCGGGAATTTTCGTGTCAGTGTCAAAATTCCACCATATTGTCGTGGGGGAAAACGTGCCATTGAAAAGAGAGGTGACATTGAAAAGATGCCATTGAAAGGTGGCATTGAAAAGAGGTGTTATTGACAAAAAGGAATACCCAGGTACATTCACCATGTCCCATTAAGAAAAGCATGTGTACATATAAAGTCTATCTGGGTCTGAGAATGGCTTCCAGTAAGGGACGAGGGTTCTGCTCATCTGTTCCGTCATTGTACTTAGCGCAGCGAACAAGCCAGCAGCCACACAGCACTGCACAGATAGTGTTGTGCAACTCGGTGATAACAGACGCAAATACGACCTACATGATGTTTTCTGGAATGAGCCCATTAGTGTGACAGACAGCTGTTAGTCGGCCTACTGCTGCACTTCAGTCTGAGGATACTGCGGTGTGCTGTGGAGAACAGCTTCTTAAGGACAGCCTGGATGTATTACTGCGGTGTGCTGTGGAGAACAGCTTCTTAAGGACAGCCTGGATGTATTATGCTGTCTGCTGTGGAGAACAGCTTCTTAAGGACAGCCTGGATGTATTACTGCGGTGTGCTGTGGAGAACAGCTTCTTAAGGACAACCTGGATGTATTACTGCGGTGTGCTGTGGAGAACAGCTTCTTAAGGACAGCCTGGATGTATTATGCTGTCTGAGAGTGAGAGTGATTGCTGTGCCTCAGTCTGTGAAACTTATTTTGCCAGACATACAGCCTGAGACTACCACACAACTCAATGCAGGCAGGCAGGCACGCATGCAGTCAGACACACATGCATGCATACATACGTGCATGTACATTAGTGCTGTGGATCGGTACTGCCCTCACGATCCGATTCGATCACGATAAAAAACTGGCCAGATCGATTCTGGAACTTGCAGGATCGATTCTGGATCGTCCATGCCCCGCATCGTATCTTGTTTTGAAATTCGTTCCAAAGTTTCGTCACTAGCAGGGCACAGCTAGCCAGGCCGTGCCCTCCTAGTGACGCAACATCTTCAGTGTTGCTGCTAGTCAGGTCAGGAGCTAATGCAAGTACTTTCTGAGTTCCCTAAAAACGGGAACTCCTCCCACTTTGTCAGGAAGCAAACAACCATTAGCAAACCAAGCAAACTATACTCTTGGTCAGACCAAGTCTCGAAGAGATTTGAAAGTCGATGATAATCAGGCTAGGGCACGACCTGGCTAGTCTTCGTCATCCCTCTGTTGCCCCACTCTGCTCTGAGGTCCAGAGGTCAGCTCTCCCATGTCCTGCATTTCCATCTCCTGACCGACAGAGTTCGCCTCTCCTTTCCTGCTCCTCATTTTCACCCAGACCACACCAGCCAGCAGCCCCAGCACCACACAGCCCAGCAGTGAACTGTAAACCCTGTAGAAGGGAGAGCTCACCCCAAACGAATCCCTGTACACAAGGCGGATGCTGCCCTCCATACACCAACACTCTGAACTATAATCAGGAAACCGTCTCCATGTGAACAATGCACTGTCTTCTTTGTTCACACTTATTCTGCCCCCCAACTGCACAAAGCCATCAACAGAGTAGAGATGATTTTCCTGACTAGCGTATAAGAGAACTTCCTCTGACTGCAGATCTTTCTTACGGTACCAGGCTACTGACTCACTGCCATCTGTGTCATTTAAGGTTAAGGCCATAGAGACACTTTTTCCATGAGAAAACATCACATCTAAGGGCAGGGAGCGAGGACAGACATAGAGTACTATGGTGACTGGGACAGACAAGGAGGTCTGACATTCATACACCAGAGAGTGCTGTTTGGACACAGCGGGGATGATGAGGGAGTAGTTCCCAGACTGGCTGCCATTCAGCATATACATCACTTCCTGTGGGTGGCTAACATTCTCTGCGTGGGTCACTTCTGATTGGAAGACTTCATTAATTATGTCACCGACAATGGTACGTGAGCTCCAGTACATGTTTGGGTCAATGACTTTTCGGTTTGAAATGCAAGGAAGGGTCACATTCTTCCCCTCGTGGGTGAAGACGTTTCTGTAATACTCCCCTTCTGCTCTGCTGTAACTTAGGCACTGGTCCTCTCTCCAAATTGTGCAGTAGAATAACTCATCAGAAATCTCATGCAGGGTGATCTGAGAGCTGTTGAGGTCTAGGTGCAGTCTGCCCTTCAGATCCTCCACCAGCGGCTCCAGAGAGGAATTGGTGTCCATCACCAGAGAACTGTCTTCGAACCTGCTGGGCATTTTTATTACAATATGTTATACATATAGGTGATTGGGGTCAGCTCTATGTTCCCACAGCCCATTGGTCCCACAGCACAAATGGTCCCAGCTTATTCCTGCTTCTCCATGTTCTCTCAAAAATGTTTTACGGAATTATTCAAATATAAGCCCTATGCTCTACAACTCTATGTCCCCACATTTCTAAGTAAACTAAGAGAACCAATAGGCCTGAAAATAATGTTTAAAATCTTAGTAATTTGAGACCAATGGGCTGTTGGACCAATGGGCTGTGGGAACATAAACACGCTCCTAGGTGATTTACCCTACATAATAAACCCCATCCTAGCCAGCACAACACAACATGTTAAGCTGCCGCTTAAAAAAAAAAAATCTGATGCCATTGCTGCTATTTTTAACCTTAGTTTAACCAAGTAACCAATCTTGGAAATCAGCTCAAGTACTGCCACTTCTAAAAGGGGGTGATACAATATAATTGCAACTCATAAATAGTTTCATAAATGTTTCCTATGGTTGTCTGTTTTTTCGGGCAACCGTGGCATCATTTTAAATTGTGTTGCACTGAAGGACTATTGTTGTACTGAAGCAAAGGATAGACATTTTACTATAGTACATTTTATATTTATTTCAAAAGTCTTCTAAACCTATAATTGTCCTTAGCTGAAAGATATATGCACAATATCTACATTTGAATTACATAAACGTCAGTATAACCATTCTACTGTCAAGTGCAAAATAATGTTCTGTTGCACTGAAAGACTATTGCTTTACACATGGACAGATAATTTACTATGGTACATTTTACAGTTACCCCAAAGATTTGTCAATCATTCACTTTCACATAATAAACACTTTGTTCACTGACAAATGTTTTTGTGTTTTCTGACTCCTAATGAAGGACATTCAGTGTTTTTTTTCCCTTCATGTTCTATCTCACTATAAAGGTGTTAATGAAACCTACACACAGTACACAGACAGTGGCCCTCATATATCAAACTTGCGTAGAAACCATCGCAGAAATGAGCGCAGATCTCGTCGTACGACGAAGCTCACGTGAGATTTACTAAACATGTGAACCTTTCCAATCCCATCGTAAGAGCGAGCGGCTGTTGATAAATCCAGCGGCTGAAAACCATCGTAATTAGAATAATCACACCTTCTCTAAAACGGCGGGAAGGAGACCGTACCCCTGAGTTTGCGACATGGAAAGACGCAAATCGGCTAAAACATCCACGTTTCTAGTTGATTGACAGCTGAAATTAGGCTTTAGGTACGCGAGGTAGACCAAAAAATAACACGTGTAAATAATCAACAGCAGTATTCAACAGTGTTTCGATTCTCAATATGGAAGGGGTAGAGATTGATTTCCAAATACTTACAATGAAATGTTTGATTGACTACAGCAGACATAATGAACACTTATATATAGCACATTATATTACATTATACTATATTATATTATATTATACTTTTTTGAATATAATGATAAACCTTTTGTAAATGAGGTCAAGAAAAGGGTCCTACGTGAAACTGGCCAACAAACAATGCCCAAACCATTTGTTGGGGAAGGAGAGTTTTACATGTGCTGTGCCATGCATCCATGCATGCTACTGTTTACATAGCAGTGCTAGCTTCACCGACAGCAGGAGCCAGCTTCTCCTGTTCACTACAACGTCAATTTCATCATGGGGGTAATATAATAAAAGAACAGAATGAAGAATCCAACTTATCTGGTTGCCGATGAAATCCGAGGTAAGGGTAATAATCAAATCACAGTTCACAATGTGTAGGATCTGGCAAAGGTTGTTTGCATTATCTTCCAGAATAGAAGGTGTGCTGGACTCGGTGTGAAAGTGACAGTGTTGTCTTCTGTAGCCTAATTATTGTGTGAAGCATACTATAAAGCGCATAGAGTGGACGCTGACTGTAGCCTACTGTAGCACTAAGTTAGGGTGACCAGACGTCCGGTTTTCCCCGGACATGTCCTACTTTTGATGCCTAAAAAAATGTCCGGGGGGAATTTCAGAAATGTCCGGGATTTTGTTGGACTGCCTGAAATATAGACCTACTTCATCTGCACTGTAATTTTCACTCCGTTCCATTTGACTCCACTCCAGGTTTCTCTCTACCGTTCGCAAATTAGTCACGCCCTTCTCATCAAATCTAGCCACTTCGCACCGTGTTTCCGAAAGAAGTAGGGGACTAGCCAGTGCACCTCATGTTTACAAGCGAAAGTGCATCTGTCCGCCGGTTCTACGGACTGCAATGGCGATAGAAACGCAAATGCACGTTTACGGTGGAGTTGAAAAAAAAAATCCCGCGTCTGAAGCCAGGTATGAAGGTAATCTAACACAGGAGTAAGCCTAGTAACACCACCAAATCCATCATTTAGGGAGGTACAAGTTTTGTTACACCTTGTCACAAGACTTAGCCTAAAAATTCTTTCATGATCTGAGATTTCCAAGTTATTTGCAAAAGCAATTTCTCTGAGCTAGAAGGACTCAATTAAGCTTCCTCTTCATCAGCTTCTTCTTCTGTCTATTGCCTTTGCAGTTATTGATAACGCTGTATGGGTTAGCTTATTAATGGGAGGCCATAGGTAAAACTCCAGTTCCTCTCTTAATGGCTGCAGTGCCTATTGCTAACCTATGAGCACTATGCCACTACAAATAGCCTAGCTAAATAGACCTAATGGATGACAGTGGAGGGGTAAATTGTGAGGTGACTTATAAACATATTAAGCCTAAAATGTTCTAAAATCTTTGTGGGGAATGGCTGAGATGGGCCTACATGATGGTGAATCTATTTTTGAAAACCTAATGCAGAAATTAGAATAGGCCTATGAAATTGAGCTGCATTGTTATGCTGTTAAGCTACTCCAATATAGGTGTTAGGCCTACTATCTAGGATTGTAACAAAGGCACACTCTGCATCATATGATCACACTAATTATGTGATAGGTCTATAGGCCTAACTGAAGATATTTTAATTGTCATTTATAGTAGACAAATGAATGTGCATGCCAAAAAGTTTGAGTGGCTTTTAAACAAATTGCCATTTTTCTCTTCAGTTAGGCCTATAGGCCTATCACATAATTTGTGTGATCATATGATGCAGAGTGTGCCTCTGTTACAATCCTAGATAGTAGGCCTAACACCTATATTGGAGTAGCTCAACAGCATAACAATGCAGCTCAATTTCATTGTCCTATTCCAATTTCGGCATTAGGTTTTTAAAAATAGATTCACCATCATGTAGGCCCATCTCAGCCATTCCCCACAAAGAGGAATGGCATTAGGCTATATACCGTAACATTGGAAACTAAATATAAAAAACACAACATTTGTGGTTTTCAACTGAATTGATAATGAAGTGCTATTAGGCTACCTTTTATGCTTATATATTTATAAGACACCTCACAATTTACCCCTCTACTGTCATCCATTAGGCCTACTTAGCTAGGCTACTTGTAGTGGCATGGTGCTCATAGATTAGCAATAGGCACTGCAGCCATTAAGTGAGGAACTGGAGTTTTACGTAAGGGTTAACGTTCGGCGAGAAGGTCGCTACCGTGGAATAGCAGCACGACAGAGAGAATCTTTAGACCCCGACGCGGAGCGGAGGGGTCTTGTTCTCTCTGAAGTGCTGCTATTCCACAAAGCGACCGACTCGCCGAAAGTTAACCCGCTTATTATATGGATATACTTAAATGATTCACACATGCGGGGACATTTCTTTAGACCTATTTAATGTTAAGATTGTTGCTGCGCAAAACAAAACAGTGCCGTTGTGGAACACCGCTAGGCAACAGCTAGGTAGGCTAGCCAGGACAACAGGTGTTGTCTATCACAGCAGCTGATTAGAGTGACAAAAGACCGGACCCCCTGCGGAGTGATATGAAACATTCGCTTTAGCCACTGACTTGTATAAGCTTACAAGCCAGTGGCTTTAGCAGTGAACGTCTTGTTGCCATTGACAGCGGTAGAGGACAACGGGTGCTGTCTATCACAGCAGCTGATTAGAGTCTTGTTGAAAAGTCGCTTTAGCAGTGAAAAGTCTTGTTGCCATTGACAGCGGTCTGTTATAGACCAACCCGTCCGTTATCGAAAAATAACAGACGTCCGAACGTTGGGGAGCCCCGTTGAAATGAATGGAGCATTCGACAGATGACGTCACAACCATATAATAACTACCATTAATAAGCTAACCCATACAGCGTTATCAATAACTGCAAAGGCAATAGACAGAAGAAGAAGCTGATGATGAAGAAGCTTAATTTCATAACTCAGGAATGAGTCCTAGCTCTGAGAAATTGCTTTTGCAAATAACTTGGAAATGTCAGATCATGAAAGAATTTGTAGGTTAGGCCTAAGTCTTGTGACAAGGTGTAACAAAACTTGTACCTCCCTAAATGATGGATTTGGTGGTGTTACTAGGCTTGCTCCTGTGTTAGGTTACTTTCATACCTGGCTTCACACACAGGTTTTTTTCCAACTCCACCGCGAACGTGCATTTGCGTTCCTATCGGTTACGTGGCGCTATTCCGACATGTCGCTATTCCGACGTTAATGTCTATTGTCGGAATACCGACACGTTTTTCACCGCCCGCCGCTATTCCTATATGCCGCTATTCCGGCATCCCTAACCTTAATCCTAACCCTAACCCTGGGGATGAAAAGTGTCTGAATAGCGGCATGTCTGAATAGCGGCATGTCGGAATAGCGATTGCCCCCCGTTTCGTTTCTCTATAGGCATTGCTGTCCGTAGAACCGGCGGACAGATGCGCTTTCGCTTGTAAACATGGGGCGCACTGGCTTGTCCCCTACTTCTTTCGGACACATGGTGCGAAGTGGCTGGATTTGATGAGAAGGGCGTGACTAATTTGCGACTAACGGTAGAGAGAAACCTGGAGTGGAGTCAAATGGAACGGAGTGAAAATTACAATGCAGATGAATTAGGTCTATGCTATATTTCAGGCAGTCTAACAAAATCCCGGACATTTCTGAAATTCCCCCCAGACATTTTTTTAGGTCTCAAAAGTAGGATATGTCCGGGGAAAGGAGGACTTCTGGTCACCCTATCTTATAGAGATGCGTGAGACGCATCTAAAAACTCAAGAACTGGTTTTCTCGTGATTTGGTAGTCAATGTGTTAACATTCAGAAGTTGTGTGTAGTCATACCTGTACACCCTGAGGCTGGTGCCGTTGCCCAGGGTCACGTTCAGCCTACACAGCTCCACACTGCTCACATTCGCCACTTTCTCACTTGGTATAGGAGTGTGTGTAGAATGTCTGTTGAAATGATTAATCATTCTCTCTGCACACACGATGAGTTGGAAGTATTTTTGGTGAGTGAGGTTCCCTGACCTCCAGCCCTCCAGCCTGTAGTGTCCTGTCTGGGAGATGCTGTTTATTGTAAATGTGTGGTATCGCCACCTTTTAGGTGCTGTTTCCACGTAGCAGGATATTTTTTTAGCAGGGTATTTTTTTCTCCTGCTACGTGGAAACGCAACATGTGGATAAAAAAAATCCTCCATTGTAACAAATGCGTTTCAGACCCCTAAACAGGATATTTTTTTCTCCTGCTCCTGGATTTTTAAATATCTGCTACGTGGAAACGGAAGGCCAAAACCAATGCAAAACCAATACAAGCAGGAGAAAAAAATATCCACATATAAAAATATCCAGCTACGTGGAAACGGCACCTTAGAGTCACATTTGATGTTGTAGCCAACAGACTGTGGACTGTGTGGCTCAGAGCAGTTGGTCAGCAGCTGATCTCCGTCTTTCAACATCCTGTACACCACTGTATAGTCCAACTTGCCCAGCCATTCCATAAAATTAAGCTTCATAGTTCCAGTTTTTTGTCCGAATGTGATGAAGCAGGGTCCATCAGTGATGGACACCAGCAGGAGAAACATCCTCATGCAAGCTGATCTCTCCATCCTGAGCCAGAATCTATTGTGTTACGTTGGGTTACGTTCTGTATGAGTTGTCTGAGAACATTTGCCGGCTGTCAATTTACATCAGATCAGAGAGGAGAGGGGCGGTTCCACCAACACGTTTGTGCTCCTGTGTGTGTGTGTGTGTGTGTATGAGTGTGATTTGTGAGTGTGAGTGTGAGTGTGTGTGTGTGTGTGTGTGTGTGTGTGTACAAACCTGTGTGGGTGGCTTATTTGTGGTTTTTCCTGTTTTTTTGACACTTCACACTTCTGAGATCCTCCTAAAAAATAAACTCATCATGTAGGCCTATGAGTTTGTGCGTGTGTGTGTGTGTGTGTGTGTGTGTGTGTGTGTGTGTGTGTGTGTGTAGTGTGTGTGTGTGTGTGTGTGTGTGTGTGTGTGTGTGTGTGTGTGTGTGTGTGTGTGTGTGTGTGTGTGTGTGTGTGTGTGTAGTGTGTGTGTAGTGTGTGTGTGTGTGTGTGTGTGTGTGTGTGTGTGTACATGCTCCTCAGTACTCATCTCTGGGGTGTTTATTCACCACAGCTCCAGATGTGTGAAGTCAGCAGAAACACAAACAGGAAACTGAGATGGTGTCGACAAGACACAGGCCCTGTAGAAGGACTGGCCAGCTGGAAAATGAGATGGGAGATGGTGTTGCCTAAAGACAGGAACTGCATTTTGTTTTGTTTTTTGGTAGAATTTAGTGATGTTGTTGCTTGACATGCTGTAGATTGCCTAACAGGATTCTTGGATGGGGTTGCAAGAAAAACTGAAACACTGAATGTTGTTTTTTGACTTATTAACATAAGTGTTACTCAGCAAATTGTGCTTGCTTGACAAGAAACAGCGGTGGTGGAACAAAGAGCCTGACAGGAATCAAAGGCAGTGTTAAGAATGGCAGACATTGGGCGGCTGTTTAATTTGCTACATAGCCTACTCATGTCCACAAGAGTGAAGTTCAACTTAAAATGTCGTTGAAGTCTGTGTGACAGGAGAAAGCTCTGTAAATGAAATAATGTAAAATGTACTTTATTCAGCGGTGTTGGTGTGCCAGCAAGAGGACATTCATGTTGAAAATATTCAGCGGTGTTGGTCTGCCAGCAAGAGGATATTCATGTTGAATATATTCAGCTGTGTTGGTGTGCCAGCAAGAGGATATTCATGTTGAATATTACTCAATCCGGTTCCTCATACTCTCAAAGACATCACCATGTGCTTCTATGTTGTGTCTTTTCCTGTGCTGTTAAAGGACAACTGCAGTATTTTCAACATTAAGCCTTATTTCCGAGTTGTCTGCAATGTTCTAGAACTCCCCTCACCGTTTTTTTGATGTTTACTGCTGTCTTGGGTATTTGCCAAATTTGGATTCATCCCAACCTGCTTCAGAATGGCAAGTCGCCTGCATGTCCGACCATGTCCTTAAAATGACCAAAAACTTACATTTTCAAAAATATCAACTCACCGGAGTAGTTACTGGTCTTCACGGTCATCCATATCAAATTTTGTTGCGAAAATATGCTAGTGAGGGTAGTTCTAGAACGGTGAGGGGAGTTCTAGAACATTGCAGACAACTCGGAAATGAGGCTTAATGTTGAAAATACCGCAGTTATCCTTTAAGGCTAATAGCACATTCTGAGCTTTCGCAACACAGAGGTCGACCCAGTGTGATCAGAGGGGACTCTAGATTCAGCTGGGGCCCCAAGCGAAATGTCAAAGGAGCGGACATTTCAAAGATATTTGCCACTGCCAAACCAAAGTGTGAGCTGTTATTCACCATCCAGAAGCTTTACTTTGGGGCCCCAGGCAGCTGCCTGCCTTGCCTGGTGACAAAGATGCGCCTCTGAGTGAGATTCATCACTGACGGCTTAGGTCATCTCTTCTGCACAGTTAAGATCATCTCATTCCTGTTAAACACATTTTAGTATGAAGACAAAATAGCTCAAGAGGAGAGTGCCCTTTAAACATTATGGCTCTTTGCACACAGGCTGACGTTTTGGAGGGTGCCTCCTTCTCAGGGAAAAAAGTCATTTTTTAAATGCCACGTCTGCATATTTTGTTAAAAGCATAAGTCATCCTTTTCTGTTACAAAAGTTTAACTTTAAAAAAAAAAGAAAGGTAATTGTTAAGCACTTTTTTGACTTACCGTGAGTGGGAAGACGCATTCAGGAAATTGTTATTGGCAGAGCTTAACTATTATTAACCATCATTGTATCTCCTGTAGGCCTATTTCATATTCTTCACTTATCTTTATTATGTTTTTTTTTTCTCAAATGCCTCTGCAATATTTTCAGAAATTCTTCATGCTAAACCTCCTATAAAGGTAGCCTGGGCAAAAAGCTGACTGTTGACTCCGTCAATCAGTCTGGCAAAAGCCATGAGGAATCCGTCTCCGTGAACGATGGGAGATGGTCTGATCTTACTCTATCATTTAAATTAATCGAAGTTCCAAACTCAAATTAAAACCCATATTGTGCTTTATTGGCATGCCTGTTACGTTATAGCGTCGCAAAAGCATACAAATAACAAAACGAAAGTGTGAATATAGTTACCTTAACCAATCAGTAACGGAGCTCGCGGGTGAGTTCTACGTCACCACTCTCAACTGTTTGCTGATTGACGAAACACTGAGAGAACCGAACTTGAGGCTTTTGCCAGACGATGTGCGGAGCCAAAATCTTTGGGTGGAGTACATGGATGGCGTCGCCAGGCTACTATAAAGTTGCAGGTGTTAAACCTTTACTGCTACAATATGAGCTGAACTCAATACCAAAAACAGAAGATGCTCTCAGTCGGATTAGGGAAAGAACAAACAGCTCTGCCAGTTCCAGCGCTGATTTCAATTTTAAAAAGCTGGCTGCTTTGCCTTTCAAGAAAAAAAGATGCAAACGTATCAAACCGGGGGGAAAAAAAGAAACTAACACACAGTTGCACTTGATAGATTTCATGCATCTCGTGCGTTGCACAGAATTTAAATATACGTAGCCATGATGCTGATGCATTTTATGAGGTAAGTGATGCCTGACACTTTGCCATTCAAGAAAAAAGCAGCCTGTTCAGCCTTACCTTTCAAAAAAAAAAAGATGAATATGTATCATACAGAGAAAAAATATTTAATATATCAAACACACATTTGCACGTGATTGAATTCCTGCATTTATTACATTACATTATATTGCATTTGGCAGACGCTTTATAACCAAAGCGACTTTCAAAAGAGGACATATTCAAGCCAACATCACAAGCAAATACAATGTGCACAGGAGATATACAGAACAACAAGTGCAGTTGCAGAGGGGTTAGTTTTTTTTTTTTAATTAAAGAGTAAATAACGAGTACACACACACAAACTAACTAAACTAAACATCATGTCAGGAGTCTGCCCTGGGGCAAGGCCAGTTCAAGCATTAGTCTAGTAGATTCTCTCGAAAGAGGAAGGTCTTCAGTTGTTTCTTGAAGGCTGCAAGAGATGTGCATCTCATGAGCATTTAGATACAGCTATGATACTGGTGCATTTCATGAGGTAAGTGATGCCTGAAGTCAACTTCGCAATATGATTAAATCAATGCATGTTGGAAGGCGAAGAAAAAAGACAACATGAGATGATTATTGTTTCTGCAGGGAGCAGTCAGCGAGGTACTGTTTTCTATATGATTTATCCATATTTTACTGTAAATGTAACACACACACACACACACACACACAGAGTAACTGGCTTTGAAGGCAAATCTAAATATTAATGTAAATCAATTAAAAAACAACCCACTTGTGTCTGTCTGCTCAAAAGACAATCACCCGATTTACATGTATTCATCTTACAGATGAATGATTCCCTAAATAGCATGGCAGGTTTTATTCTCCTCTACACAGTCTCTTCCCAGTTCCTACCCACTCACTTGCAGCCAGGAGAAAGCAAAGCCTGAAGGGACCCTGAAAAAGCTCCTTGTCCAACCGCTAATGAGGAATAACAGCCCTGTGAGTTCCCACCTCCCACTATATTCAACACCTGCCCAAGCAGCAGGACAGGCCTGCATGCCACCTGTGTGCACGTGTGCGTGTGTGTGTGTGAGTGTGCGTGTGTGTGTGCGCGTGCATGTGAGTGTGTATGTGTTCCTGAACATGCATGATTGTGAACGTGTGAGCGAGCGAGTAGGCAGTCGTCACAGATTACACAAGTGATAATTATCAGACTGGGACTGGGAGGCCGCCTCATTACAGACACAACAGCTGCTCTCACACATCCCAGCCAACACCTCACACACACACACACACACGCAATCCCAGGCACTAGCATCTAATGTCCATTGCCCAATACAACCATGTTAAGCCACTCTTCACAACAGCCAGTTCATTATGTGTCATGCACCCTTTGCAACAGCAACTTCATCATAGCCTGGTAAACCAGCGCCACCCGCTGGACGCCAAATTTTTCAGCTGCGAGTGGGTCTGGCCTCGGATCTGAGAACGTTTTGAACACTGTGTCCTGAGTCTGGCAAAACCAATCACAGCGCAGAGATTTGTTTTGAATCAAAGCGGGCGGGGTTTTGAGGGAGTGACGACGAATCTCACAACACCGTTGGGAAAGCACATCAACTGCAAATATCGCCGATTGGTCAGAGCACCGGCACGGTTTGAAAAAACAACAGGTTGTTCTCATCAGCAATCTTCGGAAGTATCGTTCATCGGGGCCAGATTAAATTACTCCGGTCTCACATTTAGGCTGGTTTATCAGACTAACTTCATCATGCATTATCTTATATATCGGAGATTGCAACCAACTCCTTTCAGTTATTGACATGTCGAGTTTTATATTTTCAAAATGTGTGATGCAGTGTGTGTGTGTGTATGCGTGCGTGAGAGAGAGAGAGAGATAGAGAGAGAGAGAGAAAGATAGAAAGAAAGATATTTGTGTGTGTGTGTGTGTGTGTGTGTGTGTGTGTGTGTGTGTGTGTGTGTGTGTGTGTGAGAGATCTGGCGCATTAGGGAGCACATGTGTAATCGGTGTTGGTTTGGAGAGTCAGGTGTGTGACCCCGACTGGTGCTGTAGGTAAAGGGTCTGATTGAGGCCCCTGCGTGTGTCCTTCTCTTTGCCTGACTATAAATCAGCCTCCCTCAGCGCTGCTCACTAGCCTCAACCAAACACACACACACACACACACACACACACACACACACACACACACACACACACACACACACACAGACAAACACAGACACACACACGCCCACACGCGCACACAGACACGCGCAGCTCGCTCTCTCACCCTCATCATCAATCTGAAGTCTCCGCCGCAAACGGCCAGACGCGTATCCTCATATAACACTGATGAATTATTTATTACAGTAAGTCGTGAATAGTGTGTGTGTGTGTGTGTGTGTGTGTGTGTGTGTGTGTGTGAAAGAATTATAGCGCTTGTAAATACACAGCATGGGGTTGAGATTCTTTAATCAAAGCTCCCTCCTCATCATTTTTCTCCTAACAGCCAAATCGTCCCGGTAGTAGTCAGCCCTAATTGTCATTTCCTATTCATGTGTGCATGCGTGCGTACATTCACATACGTGTGTGTGTGTGTGTGTGTGTGTGTGTGTGTGTGTGCAGTCGGATGTAATTGTTATTTACCGTTCATGTGCTTCGTGTCAGAGGCTGTTTTAAAAGTCATTAATATTCCACACTGTTCTAAGAACCTAAATGTAGCTTTTATTTTTTNTATTATTTGTAGTTTATTTGGCAGGGACAATGCAGTGCACATTGTTACAAACATGACATGGCAGAGCCATGACACAACTTGCAGATGTGAATACATGGAAGGTTTATAGCTAGATAGCTAATTTGCAACCTCAGTCCCTGATCAGGCTACCTACTCTAATAAAACATATAAATCATCTAAAAGTACAATTGTACAATACAGTATACAAGACAATAATAAGCCAACTTGAAACATGCTGCCTATAATAGGCTAATCACCAACTAGCATGTAATTTCCTCCAAAACAGTCTTTTCATACCGGTACTAAGTGGCTGTGGGTGCAGACTGACTCGTCATTTTTATTAGGGACAGTGTTCACAGCGGTAGCAACTAATTTAAAATGATGTGATTATAATAGTGAATGCACCGTGACACCAAGTGTTGCGCTCCTCATTCCATATTAGGTGTTGTAATAACCGAATGACCATGCTGTCGAATACAATCAAGTCAATTGTACTTTATTGAGAAAAATCTATGTAACAGGGTTAGCATAGAAGTTTGAAATTGCGAATGGCATGATACATAAAATCTGCCTTGCCTAATGAGAAGTGCTAATATGATGCAGCTTTGAGATACAGCAGTCACATGTTAATAAAGCATTTGCGCTTTTACATTCAAAATAGGTCATAATAGATGGTTAACATTTTTGTCAAATGTTTCGTTGTCTCTTTCAATGTCTGGTAGAGCGGCCTTGGCTCAAAATGCCCGGCCTTATCCCAGTCCAGCTATGCTACATAGTAAACACTCGACCACTCTGAAGTCCCTTTTTCCTTCTGCCTTCGTTGTTGAGTCACAGTTCAATAACATGCACTGTAGTTGAGAGAGGCCTGAGAGTGAAGAGATTGATGGGTTCAAGGCTTCTGCATAATAAGTCATTTTATTGATTCAACCGTTAACCTTAAGTTCACATTTGTCATCTGTTATACTCTTACATTGTTTCTCATGAGTAAAAGCAAAATGCAAATGTCAAAGCCCTCAGAAAGGAGACTCCAACACTCAGAGAGATAGCATTAGCAAACAATGTATGGAAATGCAAGCATGCCAACGTGGAAGTGGATATATCTTTTCAGATCAATTTATGGTTGAGAAATAATGCATACGAGACATAAAAGCTAGCAAAATCATGAACAGATGGTTAACTGAGGGTTTGTGCAAATTTCATCAATAAATGCTTTCCAGTAATTAATTGCTATGGTGTTACAAATTGGTGTCGTCCATATAGTGCCCCATACCCTTTTTACTCCCTGAACCTTTGGTGACAAGTACGCCTCGGGTTCTAAGTTAACCTTTTTCCATCGCCAAAATGGCTAATAGATGTTAATCTTACCATGATTCATCATACCATCCACACCCTTATTGCTTCAATTTCACCATTCATTGTCTCAATTTTATGGGAACTCTGGAATTCTTTTTACAAGCTTTGATAAATATCCACACCATATTAAAAAGATTGGAAACACTTAAAAAAAGGCAAGTTATTGTACTGAAAAATGCCCAAAATGAGAACTGGTATTATGGGTTAATGATTTGTGAATGGCAACAACTATAAAATAAATGACTACTTTTAAATGGTGTAGCTTGTGTAAAAGGGCAATTATCTCTCACTGTCCCAGAGGTGCATTAGCTTGCACAAAATTGCCACATTGAAAAGGATAATGAGTCACCAGAGAATAATAATAAGGACATCTTCACTAGATTCCTTGACTATCTGGAGTGACAGAGCTTGGTTGATTTATTAGTTTGCCATCACCGGGGACAAAAGAAAATACACATTTTTAGACACAGTCCATTATTGGGCTAGGGGGAAACTATTTTGGGCAAGAGATTTTTCAACAGTTCATTATGTAGGCTACATTACTTTTGTAGAGAGCTGTTTTCTGTAACACCTTATTCAGTTATTGTTTGGCAGAAATGTGCAAGGAATGGGCTCTAAAGGTGTGATCTGTCACAAAAAGGAACAGAGCAGCTCTAGGCTATTGCAAACACAAGTGGCAAAACCTAGTGGACAGCAACGTCAAAATATCCAATATGAGAAAAGTAAGGTGTACTTTGCAGAGCCCAGTGAAGTGTCTGCTGAATAATACCCATTAAACACTGGAATTGGCAGAGAGGCTTTGGGATGGTGACCTTCTAAGCTGAGATTCAAAGAAATGGGAAAAGAAAGAAATCTATATTTGACACTGTGGGATGAAAAGACTTTGTTGAAAAGACGCTGTTCAACAGCAGCAATTATGAGTACGAAGGACACTGATGCTGCAAACTGACGTGCATAGAGGAGCTGTCACTAATTCACAATAGGGGAAGGCAGGTAGGCTACACCAAGGCAAGCTTTTCTAAGACCAAGTATTTCTACAGGCTTGGATATGGCACAGTGTGTCTCTGTTACGAACAAAGGATGAATATCATCTTTAAGAAATCAAGAATTATTTGCAGAGATACAAATATACTCAGCAGTTATATTAAATTCCATACAGCATTCAAATGCTGTATGAAGCAAACACATTTCAACATTTGTAGGCTCAGCACCTTACAGACTTTCACACCAGACCATAGGTAGTTTTATGAAACTCAGACACTCACTTAACCATTTGCTATGCTTAAAAACACTTTAGACAGGTCAGCATGATTTTCCTCTCGACTGCACAATCTCCCAGACAGAAGCAAGTGTTCTTGAGGTAACAGACAGTTTTTGGTAATTCACATATTTTCAGCCTTGACCACAAGCCTCTACTGTAAACTCCATAACTATTTACAATAGAACAACTTTTTTATTTCTATATTAAGACCTGTTTTAGCCACATTCTCAAGCATCAGTGATTTACCGCAGGACCCATCCCTATTGCATTACACCATTGCTGCAATTCATTTCTTATGTTGTGTTTTGTTTCTATTTGTTTAGATGTGTCACTGCATTGGCATATAGCAGAGCTAGGGGCGAGAGCGCATGGTCGTCCGTCCTGCTCATAATGAAATATACATGAAATTCAGGCCATTGGGTGGTTTCACGCTGAAGTTTGATGACTTTATAATTTGTCTCCCTCATCATCCAGCGGTGGGCGATGACACACTGATGAGTAATTTACACTGCAGCTATCCATCATGCGTCACATTACCTTCAGTTAGCTGCCTGCGGAGACCGCTATGCTAACCAGCTGGTGATCAGCATGATTAAAGTGGTGTGGCCAGACCAAAGCCGTGTGTGTGAGTGTGTATGGCAACTCTCCCTCCTAAAAACACAAATGTCAGTAATCATTTTTGAATGTTGAGTGGACTAAGAAGGCTCAGTGTTTCGAAAAAGACTAGCATTTGCTATGTGAGTAGTATAGAAAGAGGAGGTTGTGAGTATTATTTGTGTATTATAATATTGTGATTTGATTCTTTGAAGGTTACAATTCATGTCTGGTCACTAGGATATCACATTATTCTCTGTAAATTTATTGTCCATCGTGTAAGTGACAGCAGACATTAGGCGTTATCTGTTTCAACCAAATCTAGCGGTGGCAGGTTGTTAGCTTACCATTCTGCAGCAGCTGGTGTCTGAAACTCCTTTGTAATGCTGAGAGGAAGAAAGTTTTGAGTAAAGGGGAGGAGTGAAGGAGAAGGGAAGGTGTCTGAGGCCAGAGGACTATCAGTGTCCCCCCGGTGAGTTCAATCACAGCACTAATCAGCTGTTTCACATTGCTTCAAGACGACTCCGTTTGGAACTCGCCGGCCAATTTTGAAATATTCATCACCTGGTACTCAAACAAAGGCAGGGACCACATACAGAAACAGACACAAACGCAAGGACCACACACAGAAACAGACACAAACGCTGGGACCACACACCAAAACAGACGCACACAGACACACACACACACACACACACACACAAACACACACACACACACACAGACACACACACACACACACACACACACTAGGGATGTACCAAATCCAAGATTCGGTTTTGGATTCGGTCTTCTTGAACGGGGTTCCCTTTCAGCCGACCAACCAATCCAAATCCTACCGCATGTGTAAACGTAACGAAGTTATTGCCAACAACAACAACAACAAATCTTGAAACAAATCACATGACACAACAGTGATGGGCCTCATCAGGTGACCTCACATGGACTACAAAAGACTGTGTGTGGGTCGCTAGGCAACAGTCGGGCAATTCAAGTGAATAGGCAGCGTGAAAATTAATCTATTATTTTCGTGAAGACTTTACGAAAGGCGGGAAATAACGTGAATGCACCACGAAAATTAAGCTATTTTTTTTGCGAATACTTCACGAAATGAGTGAGATACGGTTGGAGCGCGCGCGCGTGTGTGTGTGTGTTTATTGCCAATGGATTATTTATATGTTAGTCTAACTGCACATTAGAGACTGGTTAAACACAATTTCAATCTTCTGCATTAACCCCATTACGTAGATTATTGACAATAAAATACACACACACACACACAAACACACACACACACACACACACACACAAACACACACACTTATTTACGTATGCACACACACTCACAAACACAACCATGCATCACCCTGCCCACATTCTCTGACAGACCCTATTCATCAGCAGTTCAAGTCAAGTCAAGTTGGTTTTATTGTCAATTTCTTTAGTTGTGAGTTTTTTAAACGGGTGTAGGCGGTAAGTGATTTCCTTATCACCGTGTTTCTGTGCTCCAGCTTATCAGAGGCCGGCCATCAGCCAAGGAGGACGGGAAACAAGGGTGATGGGGTGAATAATTGCCCTTCTCAGCAATAAGAGGATACATGGAGAGAGATGGTGGGAGAATCAAGGAGGAAGGAGACTAGAGAGAAGAAAACAGAGAGAGATAGAAAGGGGGTAAGAAGGAAAGAGGGAGGAAGGAAGAGGTTTAACTTTATTAGACCTCTTTGTCTCCCTTCCTGCTGTGATTGTGCCAATAAAACACATGAAATATTAATATGTCAATCAGTGAACATCCATTGGCTCACAGCTCAGATCATCACAATTGAATTACACCAGTTCTTGTGAGGATCAGACACACACACACACACACACACACACACACACACACACACACACACACACACACACACACACACACACATTCTCTCTCACGCACACACACATACAGAGCAAGGGCAAAAGGGGGGAGATGAGAGGATGTATGGAGACACTAAGCCAGAGAAATAAGAACAGAGAGTAGAAATGGGAAGAGTATTAGAAGGGGAGAGAGAGAGATAGAGAGAAAGAAAGAAAGAAAGAAAAAGAGAGAGAGAGAGAGAGGTGGGTAATTTACAGTATAAACTGAATGTTTAGTGAGTTTCATCAGTCTGCAGAGGAAGAACCTCATCTGTTTAAAATGTGATATGTTGTCCACTACCCTGTGCAACATAAAAGTTTGCCATCAGCTTTGTGAACAAACCTCCAGGCTACAATGAAACACAGGGTAATACACCACATTTCAGCATACCAGATAGGCAACAAATCTCCACTAACATTTTTCACGACCATCTGGGGACTACATTTCCCATACAGTACAACACACAGGAGTTAATGAGACCAACACTTTGCTATTTGACTGACAGACAAATGCATAATAATAATTGTGAGGAAACTCTACTGCTGCTGAGGCCTAAAAGTGGACGTTGCCTGATTGTCCAGCCTCTGCCTTTTCTATGGTGAATTATGACACTTTTGTGCAATATAGCGTATGCAATTTAACAAGCTTCCAAAACGGAGAGCACATGCCAAAAACCTTGTCCCCAGGAAAACACTTTTCTTTTCTTCCATTAAGACCTTCATTGCAACGCCAGGCGTGTTCCTAATTGCTTAGTTAACCGATTGACGCCTAAGGCACCAGCAAAAAAAGGGGCTGAAAGCCTGAGCCCTTTTTAAGAAAAGCTGCCCTCAGCCTATAAAAACCTAAATATCTCAGCTTCTGAAGCACATAAAAATATGCACTAAGTTGCATTTAAACACTAAGACCCTCATCTTTCATTAGTGTGTTCATTCATCTCAAACAAACAGATTTTTAATTAAGTTCTCTCAAATGTCACGAGCCTGAATGTTGCGTAATGCAGTTCCAGGCGCCAGGGCCAATGTTGCGCAACGCAACATCAGGTATCAATGGGTTAATTGCCTGGTAGATGTATTAGGCCTACATAAAATTCAACTTAATTTCCATTTAGATATAGCAAAAGCAGCACTGCGCCATCACGAATGCAGCCATAGTTGGTTGTCAAAATGTCTTGGTGTTACAACCCGGCTTGCTGAAGGAGACAATATGAAAAGGAGACGGCAACAAAATGCCATGGAATTGTTATGTATTGAAAAGTCATATAATAAAAACATTAGTGTTTACTGAAAAGAACGTAGAGAGTAAAGAGCGGAGCAAGAGAGAGAGAGAGAGACAGAGAGAGAGAGAAAGAGAGAGAGAAATCCAAGTGCCAGTGTTTGACTGATGCCTGAGGAAAGAAGGAAGAGAGGACTGCTTTTATAGTTTGCATAAGTGCTCATAATCACCAATTATCCCAACCAAGAGCTAGCGCTGTCCATGCACTGACAAGCTATCACCTGGAGGTGGTACAGGGGGATGTCACATCAGCAATTTAAGGATGGATGGAAGAAAAACTGTTGTTTATTTTGCTTCAACGCCTTCGGCTCAGCTACACCAGAGACGGTCTTATACGAGACGAATCACTCATGAAACCTTCCATAGGAATGAACGAGAGCATTTGGCTACGCGAACATGGCGTTTACCGGCGTCACTCCCACCTGTCCGGTAACGAGAGCCAATTGCTTGCTGAGCTGCGCTGTCACTTATCCAATCATCTCGACGCCTCGACGCAAGTGCAAACGTAAACCTTTACGACTGCTCGTACCTAATCGGTTTGTTTGCTGGCGGCCATGTGGTTTGTTTGCCGTCCGTGGAAACTTCATTGTGAATTGGGCAGAGAGCGCAAATCGACCATTAATCACCTTTCTGCGCGCATCCAAAACGCAGGTGCAGGACAAAGGGACTATAATCATGGAAACAAAAACGGCCGTGCATAGACATGTGCACACCCGTTGTGGTTTTTCTTATGGTTGAAAACAAATAAGTAAGAAAAAGCAAAACGGGAGCAAGTCTGCAAGACATTCAACTTTGATCAGTTTAGCTTTTTTTTCTTATAGGCTATTTTTCACCGTTTGTTAGGCCTATAGCTATTAGCCTATCAGTTTAGGCAACGATGATATCACAGTTTAAGACACCAATTTTGAGGCAGGCTACATCATTAATTTATTCAATAGGCTATTTTTTTTATTACTGATGAGCAGAGACGACCATTGTGCTTAGGCTACTGCTTTGGCTATCAGAAAATAAATCCAGTGTCTTTTCTGTACGATGACCGGAGAATGGATGCCCGTTTGACAGCCGGCCGGAAGAGGTGAAGTCCACACCACGCAACTTGCTCTCACCAGCCGCAAAACAGAACGTTGTCGTGGAATGTGGCGCATGCGCAGATCAAAAATAGCATAAAGAAAAACGCTGTTTTAAAGTGTTTCTTTCATGTTTCGGTCATTCTAAGACTGCCTGTAATACCAGTTTTTCATTGTGATTCCAACCATATGAGTTGTGTATCGCTGTGTTGTCCCACTGTCACACAACATTATTTCCCCCATTCATTCTTATATACCCCATCACTGACTAATCTCAAATAGTCAGTTTGAGGCGTAGCCAAGATGGCCGCCGAGTGATGGGACTTATGGGAACAGACTTTGGCTACACACAGTAGGGCCAAGAGCTTGCTCAATCCCGCTACAGCGGGAACTCCACCCACTTTGTCTGGAACCAATCAACTGAGTATTTCCAACCATCCTGGGTAGAGGCAAGTTCAAGGCAGTGACGTAGTTTAAGCAGAGACGTTCTATTGGGCTAAGAAATGTTTGGTTTAAACTTTGGCACATCCCTCAACCAGTAGCAAGCCGAGGGAGGCGGGTTAACCAGGGCATGGAAACAAAGTTCTTCCTGTATGGAAATGCTAATCGTTATAGTCCTGGTTAGACCTGAATCGCGGTAGTGATCTGAAGTCTATGAAAGTCAGGCAAATCCTTTATTACAATCTGAATTGCACACTATTAGAAGCCTTCCCAGGTAAGGTGACAGTTGTTGTCCCAGGCCCAGGAAGAGAGGGGGCCCAAAATTGGATTTCCATTCAATTGTATTCAATTGTTGGAGGGGGGGGGGTCATATTACTGTCAGTAACCCAGACCCTGACAATAAAAAATGCTGCACAACCAAATCTTGACAGTTGAATAATTATAACAACTTGGAAATGATGAATATACTACACTACACCACTCACTCCAGAACATCTCACTCCACAGTGCAGCGCACACTCAGCTACTTTACTATCACTCTCTCTCTCTCTCTCTCTCTCTCTCTCTCTCTCTCTCTCTCTCACACTTACACACACACACACACACACACACACACACACACACACACACACACACACACACACACACACACACACACACACACACACACACACACACACACACACACACACACTATACACACACACACACACACTTGCAGGTCACCTCTGACGGGATGAGGTTGGGTGTTCCTCCAAGTGTACCACCTACTTGGAATTCAAATTAGAGCAACCTTTCATTTAACAGGGCCCTGGAAATATTAGATATTAAGTGTTCTTTGATTAATCACCACACACATTCAATACATAGCATACACGTGCGCACACACACGCACACGCACACGCACACACACACACACACACACACACACACACACACACACACACACACACACACACACACACACACACACACACACACTCACACACACACACACAGTGGATGAATCAGTGAACATTACAATTTGCATATAAATCAGTTATGGATGCACACCCTCTGCCTTCCTGCTCCCTCGCCATCTTTTTTCTTGCCATCTCTTTCTCTTGCCATTAAACTACACTCAGGCTTGTTCTCACCAAATGTGAAATATGAAACGTAAAAGGTTTTTTTTTTACAATAAAAAGCAAGTGTACGTCCACACATACTCCCAGCACATCAGGGGTCCGTATCTCGAAAGCGTCTTTGCTAACGACGATAGCAACGTCCTTCGTAAGAGCGACTCAACTCTCTCTCGACAGCGACGCTCAATCCAAGGGAATGGTGTTAAGACGGTTAGCAACGACAAGAATCGAGAAACGGACCCCAGAAGGATAAGGTTTTCAAACGGTCCATAGACCTACATCGCTGATCGGTCAAAGCTACAGTAGCAGGTACACACAACTAAAAGCACTGAATTAGACGACATACAATGCAGACCATTTTGAAAAACTTTTAATCAAATAAAAATACTCTGTTGATATGTTAAAAGGAATGACTGGTATATTGTGAAATTGTATTTTGCCTGAGACTGAATGAGAATTTAGTGAAATATAGTTTTGCCTGAGACTGATTACTTCCATTTCTCCATTTGTTCAGGTTTTAAAGTTGGAACATTAGAGTGGACGGGTTCTCTAGATGCTGTTTGATTGTAATGAAGAGGAAATGAAGTGCTCAGCTCAGCTCTGACCTAGTGCCTGGTGTCTGTGCTGGTGCGTTTCTATTAGAGATGTACAGGATCCAAGATCCGGTTCCGGATTTCTTCCGGCGTTTTTCAGACTATCCGGATCCGGCAGGATCTTAAAGCAGTGGATCCGGTATTCGGCAGTTACCTAAAAATCAGTATCTGGGGCATCTCTACTTTTTACGTAGCCTAGGCTTTTCAGTCAGTTTTTCACAACCCCAATCGCTGCATGGAGTGAAAGCCCTTTGGAAGCGTTCGTTGAAGGCAGTGTGGCAGTAAGCCAATGAGTCTTAAAAATAGTTTGCGCCAATGTAATAAAAAGGGCCCATGTGTGCGAGTTGGCTGTGTGTTTCAACCCTTTCGTAGGATCCGGTATCCGGTTCCGGATCCGGCAGGATCTTAAGCAGTGGATCCGGTATCCGGCAGGATCCTAAAAATCAGGATCCGGTGCATCTCTAGTTTCTATATCTCTGTGTGATACAATTAAGAACAGCTCTAAGTTCTGCCTGTGCCCTGATGTGTTTAAGAAAAGCTTTTGAGTCTTCATGGACTAACAAAAACGGTGGGGAGACTTCTCTTTTACAACTTCCATCTCCATAAAATATATTACCACTGCTGATATTGTTCATCAAAGATGATTGAGTGCAGTTTATTTAAGTAGGCTATAACGGCTATGATATGTCTTAGACAGGCTCCTACCAGTAACAAAATGTCTTAAATGTCTGTTCCTTTCATGCCCAAAATGTATTAGATGTTATTTAATAGTTTTGCGTTTTATCTGAGTATAAAGTAGTCGGTGGGTTTCCACTGAATAATTCCCACTTCCCATAACTTCTCTCACACTGAGTGCAAACAGGCATAGGCTTGAGGAGAGAATTGCAGATGTAATGGTAATGCTCTTGTACTTCTCAGCTCCAATGGGAGCGATGACATGTTTTGTAATGACCTACTCTGGTAAAGAAGCCAAATATTTGTAGATTTAAAGGTGCACTGTGTAATATATTCCGTATTTATTTCCAGAATGCATGCTGCCCATTCACAACCTTTTCATAAATACTTACCACTGGCATCAAATTTCAATTGTTCATTATGACTGGGAAAATTGCACTTTTCATAGGCAACTTGAAAATGGGGATATTCTCCATTGTCCCCTGATTTCGATGAGCTGCATAGATGCAATACCAACTCTGGCCACCATCCTACACAGTGCACCTTTAATGAGTGATGACGTGGTGAAGTGTGTAGGTATAATGTTATACCCCACATAACTTCACACTGCTACATAATTGTCCTGCTGTGTGACATGCTTTGGTGCATATTAACACTTTCATTTCCCCATCATTTGGTAAGGTCTAATGTAATGCATCTCAGGGACAGTTTGGTAGACAACAGTGTATCAAATATATGGCATAGCCTACCATACATGGTAACTTTGAAGCTTTTACCTCAAGCCTGATGTGATGTAACGGCACTGTAATACTTCAGAGATAAGGGTGCCATGGTACAATCACTCACAAATGCTGTGATGTTCAAACGAGGATATAATACACAGTATGCAGTTGGTAAAAGAGAGGGAAGAAGAGAGTCGGTGGGTTCACCATGGGCATATATTGCATGACACATCATAAACAAAACAAAGTGATTGCTTTGCTGTGATTTTTAAAAGGTTTGTAAACCGAGTTGTAGAGTAGTACATAAAGGCTAATACAGTATCTCTAAGCTTATTGCCTATACTAGAGTAGTAAAAATCATCACATCAGTGTGTGTGTGTGTGTGTGTGTGTGTGTGTGTGTGTGTGTGTGTGTGTGTGTGTGTGTGTGTGTGTGTGTGTGTGTGTGTGTGTGTGTGTGTGTGTGTGTGTGTGTGTGTGTGTGTGTGTCATTACTTTGAATATTGACTATGTTCAGTAGTAGAAGCTTTATGCATGTGCATGTGTGTGTGTATGCAACGTGTACGTATGTGTGTCTGTATGTTCCTCTGTCTGGGTAAGCGTGTGGTTTGTGTGTAATGGTCTGAGATTTGAGTGTTTTGTGAGCTAATGCTTAATGGCTCAGCAGAGCAGAGGTGCTTCAGACAAGCTGTCACCTCTAAGGAGTGAAGAGAGAGAGAGAGAGAGAGAGAGAGAGAGAGAGAGAGAGAGAGAGAGAGAGAGAGAGAGAGAGAGAGAGAGAGAGAGAGAGAGGGAGACTGTGTGTGTGTGTGTGTGTGTGTGTGTGTGTGTGTGTGTGTGTGTGTGTGTGTGTGTGTGTGTGTGTGTGTGTGTGTGTGTGTGTGTGTGTGTGTGTGAAGACAGCGCGTGTGTCTGATCAGGCTGTCACCTCTAACACAAAGGGGAACGACTCCATATGTCACCTCTGACAGCCCTGTCACAAGACATAACACACTTCACACCCGAGACTTGTTAACACACACCTCTGCTAATTGTTCATTTCACTCACTTGTCACATTTCTAATATTGTGAGATAACTCTGTACCTGTGATATTCTCCTGAACACACACAGACACGCACTGTACGCACACACGCACGCACGCACACACACACACACACACACACACACACACACACACACACACACACACACACACACACACACACACACACACACACACACACACACAAAGAAGGTTTGCGGCAAGCCGACATGCCTCTATACATTTTTTTTTAAAAACGGAATTGCTTGCGTGTGTGAGTCACTTAAAATAAACGTTACTCTTAATGGGAGACTCAAGAGTCTTAATAGACTGAATGAAAACATCATTTTTGTCGGCATAATGGGGACAGTGTGCGTTCCCTTGCTGTTGTTAAAAGGTTTTTTTTTCCTATATCCAATCTCATTTAGTCCCGATATTTTAGCACATCTATATTTTTATAGTGCTTGGTGTTAACTTAATTGATCTGCTGGGGGCTAATTTGTCACTCATTATATTTCCCATTTAGGGTAATACAGGACAGTGGAACTCTAATTAGTTAAAAAGGACGCTGGAATCCTCTGAGAAGAGGGTGAAGGCTTTTGCTGGTATTATCCAAATGGCAAGATATAGACTTTTATATTGCTTTAAATCAACAAAAGTGTTAGGTGTTCATATTGTTATGCACTTAAAGCGATGGTTCGGAGTAGAATCACCCTAATGCCATTTGAACCGTGACACCCATCCACCTTTACACCCGAAGTGTTTTCTGCCGCAGGCTTACATCAACAGAGTTGCCGTGTTATTCGATGTTTATTCCGGATAGCTTGACTCAAGCGCATATGGATCCTGGGCACCGTCTCCAAACTTTCCCCACAAAAATAACATGTCATGACACCAAACTTCTACAGTATAACAAATGTGGTTTGTACTCACAAAAAGATGAATTTGAAACTTTGTACATAGTCCAGGAGTTTATTAGTAACAACACACGAGACGATTAGCTTTTCTGCTGCTAAACATCCGTCGACGTCACTTCCTCCAGCTGGGACTTTGTTGATGGAAACAAATACACGTGAGTCCGGAAGGCGGAAAACTCAAAAAGACAGCTTGCGCTACAACTAGAAATTAACCACTTCGGATTTAAATTTTACCACGTTTAATAAATAGAAGACGATGCCACACTCGTGCATATATCCTGGCTGTGGACTAAAACACAAACCTTACAATAAAGAAAGTTTCCATGAACTGCCAGCTGGAGGAAGTGACGTCGACGGATGTTTAGCAGCAGAAAAGCTAATCGTCTCTTGTGTTGTTACTAATAAACTCCTGGACTATGTACAAAGTTTCAAATTCATCTTTTTGTGAGTACAAACCACATTTGTTATACTGTAGAAGTTTGGTGTCATGACATGTTATTTTTGTGGGGAAAGTTTGGAGACGGTGCCCAGGATCCATATGCGCTTGAGTCAAGCTATCCGGAATAAACATCGAATAACACGGCAACTCTGTTGATGTAAGCCTGCGGCAGAAAACACTTCGGGTGTAAAGGTGGATGGGTGTCACGGTTCAAATGGCATTAGGGTGATTCTACTCCGAACCATCGCTTTAATCTCTCTCAATTCGTCTTATGTGGTCTTCAATCAGCCTGATTATATAGTAGAAGCTGTATTATATTTTTTGATATTCTACTTATTCTACTATTGCCAATGTTGTATTTTTTGTTTTGTTTTAGCCATCTTCCATTTTGCTCTCTGAAAAAAAAAACATCTGAGGTTACCCAGCTCAGTGTGTGTGTGGGATGGCACAATATAATGCGTGCGTGCGTGCGTGCGTGCGTGCGTGCGTGCGTGCGTGCGTGCGTGCGTGCGTGCGTGCGTGCGTGCGTGCGTGCGTGCGTGCGTGCGTGCGTGTTCTATTGCAAGCGCTTGTGGCCCTGTAGCCCAAGCTCTTGTGCTCTTCCTCTGGGTCAGGGTGAGAGGCCTTTAGAGGGTGAAATGAGAGGTCTTCGTTATGAATGACACATGTTGACACACTTGTCCACAGAAACAAGACCAAGACCAAGACCACACACACAGACACACACACACACACTCGTACAAACACACACGCACAAACACACATGCACACACACAAACACACTCGTACAAACACACACGCACACACACACACACACACACACACAAACACACACACACACACACACACACACACACACACACACACACACACACACACACACACACACACACACACACACACACACACACACACACACACACACAAACACACTCGTACAAACACACATGCACCAACACTCACACACACACACACATACACACACACACACATACACACACACACACACACACACACACACAGAAACAGAGCACACAGCTCACCATCTCCTTCCCTGGGTGCATTTGGGGTTAGAGGGGCAGGGGGTGAGGACAGGAGCTGGCAACAGAAGAGGTCTTAACTCATTCAGGTATCGTTGCAAAACAAGTCTTTTTGTTGTGCATGTGTGTGTACCGGTATGTTGTGCTGTGTGTTTTTCTGTGTGTGTGTGTGTGTTTGTGTGTGGAGACCGTCTGCTGTTGACATACTGAGGAAAAGTGCTGATGTTAGCTTGTAGTTCAAGACACAAGATAAAAGACATGCCCTCCTCTGACCCATTGCTTGTCTTGCTTTGTACTTCTTAGCACAGACATACTGCTGATCCATCCTCTCGCTGCCTCTGTGTTTGCCTCATTATGCCGAGAAAACAGACCAGAAGAGGCATGTAAACGCCTGTAAATGGAGCACTGTGTTTTATAACATTACATCATTTATTTATTTCCTGCACTTTAGACCTACAGTACATGTGAGGCAAAAGCAGCTTTTTTACCAACAGAGGTTCCAATTGTCCCCTTTAATGCTTTAGAGCTTCTCAGGAAGACCATTCAGAGTTGGATATTTTAACTCAAATTTCTAACCTCTAACCAGAGAATCGTATATGAGAGTAAGGCGGGTTCTTTTCCGGTAGCCTGTTAGCCTCTAGTTCTGAAGACATGCCCTCCTCTGACCCATAGCTTGTCTTACTTCTCAGCACAAGCATATGGTCGAACCATCCATGCGCCTCTTGCCGAGTCTGCGTTTGCCTCATTATGCAGCGAAAAGAGGCCAGAAGAGGCATGTAAACGACTGAAAATGGAGCAATGTGTTTTTTTTTATAGCACGCCATCATTTATTTATTTACTGTACTGTAAGTGTGAGGCAAAAGCAGCTGTTTCCGCCAGCAGAGAAGATAAAAAGGGTTTTAATTGGCCCCTTCTCTGTTGTAGAGCTTCACAGGAGGAACAATCAGGCTGGCTATTTTTAGCTTGAAAAATTCTAAATGTTAAACCAAGACTATTTACATTCTTTTGTCTGGTGAAAGTGTCATGGAAATACGCAGCCTCTTCCCGTTCCATGCCTTTAATAGTGAATTGGAAATCTGGGTCAAAAAGATTACATTTTTCAATTCCTAAACCTGGTTATGTATACAGACTGTGAGTGTTTAAAATGTATCAGGCTCATACACCAGACCAGATTTGAAGAAGGAGGGGGACAAAGGGAGAGAGGGGCCCCAAAATTGGCTCCTCATTACATTGTATGTATTGGAATGGGGGGGCCTTTCAGGTGAATTTGTCCTAAGCCCGGCAAAAGCTGTCAGCGGCCCTGCTTGCGTGCGTGCGTGCGTGCGTGTGTGTTTATGTGTATGTGTGTGTGTGTGTGTGGGGGGTGGGCGTGCGTACATGCTTGTGATATAGAAAACAACTTAAAGGGACACTGTGTGAGATTTTTAGTTGTTTATTTCCAGAACTCATGCTGCCCATTCACTAAAGTTACCTTTTTCATGAATACTTACCACCAGCATCAAATTCTAAGTATTTGGAAAAATTGCACTTTTCATACATGAAAAGGGGGATCTTCTCCATGGTCCACCATTTTGAATTTCCAAAAATAGCCATTTTTAGCTGGAGAAAATACTGTACTTGGACCATACTAGAAAATATTTGTTTATTACTTAGTAAACTTTCATGTAAAGATCAAATTTGGCAATAGGCAGCCCAGTTTCAATGAGCAGCATAGTTGCAGTACCTTTTTTGACCATTTCCTGCACAGTGTCCCTTTAATAAAAAAAATCTTTAAAAATGTTCATAATAATTTCTTCCTATCCTGCTCCCTTGGGACTCTGCGGGTTCTGCTAACAGACCAGGCACAAATTAGAGCGTTTTTATTAACTGTGTGTTTTTACATTCTTTTTTGATGTCTAAATGGAGAGTTGGCTGCACCCAAGTCTTGTGAACAAACTTAAACCTCTGTTCTTTCCAGAACATCTCTGGCACAAAGTCTGGCGTTATTGCTTCCTAGTGGTTCTACTACTGCAATTTGTGTAGGCTAACCTAATACTGCTGCTCCCACACTCTCTCCTTATTCTCTCTTCACATTGCCAGACAAAATTCAGCTCCATTTTTTATTAGTTAGAACTCAATCTAAAGGTTGTTTTGTCCTCTGCTCTGCTCTGCTCTGCTTTTACGAAGGGGTGCAGTGCAATGCAGTGCAACTTTTGTTTCTCCACAGCAACTTTTCAGAACAATCATTTCCTATTTTGTTGTGGCCGGCATCAGAAAGAAAGATTACTTTTAGATGCGTCCTAGCATGTCTATAAGAGGGTATGTCCGTCCGTCTGAAAATTCTCTAAATTGTCATTCCCTCCACAAGGGGGCAGTGCATAGAGGGACGCATCTTTGTCCGCCTGTCGGACTTGTTATTCTTTTCGTCCCTGATGCCTCTCCTGTAGAATTAGCTATGGCGTCTTGCAGCGCTGCCAGCGTGATCGCCTATCTCCCTCACCCATGGCGTCTCCGCCGCCCTGTCCGTGGCGTTTCATCACCCTTCTGTGAAACTTCACTGCTTGTTTCGGCTGTCTCCCTCAACCTAACTTGCCACCATAATGGGAGGCTTTGGGTTTTCGGAATCCCCGGGCCCAGGGCTCGAAATTAACGGTGTCCCGACGTCCCGGGGACCATAAAAAATGTTGTGGGGACACAAAGTTATCATTTCTGGGACAATGCCGGGACCGTCCAAAAATATAAATGAAAAGATTCAAAAAGTAGGCTATTATATTTGCAAAGCCATCACACTGGGACATTAGCCTAACTCAACACCAACCATCAGCGAAAATAGCAACAGAAAACTTTCCTATAAACGTCCGCATTGTGTTCTAGAATGTTGATTAAGATTTCGCAGCTGCGACTGCAAGCGCGTGTTTCTTCGGACTGCTGCTGAGAGGTTGGTTGTCCCGTTGGTTATGCCATTTCACCCTGAACTAGAAATGCTCTCAGAGAAAACGGGCTCTGGATTGTTGATTTTTCAAGCCAACAAGGATATATTCCAGTAGACATGGTTAAGCTGTGAGAGGAATGGAGTTCGGTTTTGCTAATATTTCAGGTAAGCAAAGCAACAGCCCCAAACAATGCGCAGTTGTCTGTGGCCACCTGTCGCGTGCTATCTGCCCAAAACACCAGAAACGCGAGCTGGCTCTAAAGTAGATTAACCCTCATTCATACATATCAGAAACTGCCTGTAAATTACTTTCCATTAACAAATAGTTAGGGAAACGGCAAGCCCATTGGGGAAACTCCAACTCCCATTGTCATTGTGACACAGCACTCCACAGCACACTGCACACTGCACACAACGAAATTGCATTTATGCCTCACCCGTGCAAGGGGGCAGCCCTCAGTGGCGCCCCATGGGGAGCAGTGCGGTGGGACAGTACCATGCTCAGGGTACCTCAGTCATGGAGCACTGGTTGATTACTCCCCCCACCAACCTGGCGGGTCGGGAGTCGAACCGGCAACCTCTGGGATGCAAGTCTGACGCCCTAACCGCTCACCCATGACTACAGAGGTAGTTGTTAGCCAAGAACGTCAAGTAGTTTCATTCAAATGTGGCTGGAAATGAAGGCGCTATATTCTGAACATTGTCATACAAACGCAGTTATTTAATTAATGCTGAAGTATCCGTGTTATTGTTTCTGTGCTGGTAAAAGCAGAAATGCCTATTAGCCAAGGTCTAATTGAAAAGGGAAAAAGTCCACCTTGACTTCATTGATTACAAGCACGAAGAACGCGCTTCAATTTTACAGCATTGCCAGCGCATTTCTCTCCAATCCCTCTCTTTCTCCCCCTCCCCTCCCTCTCCATGCTAGCCTATCCCCCTCTCTTTCTCGAAAGTGAGGTAGGCCTAAGTGTGCGGTCGTAGTTTTTTCTCTTGTGCATTTATTTTTAGGTTAACTTATCAAATTGTCTTGTCAATGTCAAGTGAATTTAAAGCGGAAAGGAAACGTCTTGCAATGCGTTGTCATACTCCTAATGCGGCCCAAAAAACCTACCGCATCTTCTTCCACCTAGCCTGATTATCATCGACTTTCACATCTCTTCGAGACTGGCTGAAGCTGTTGCATCACTAGGAGGGCACGGCCTGGCTATCTTCCACCGGCATGCCCATCACAACCAGTGGCCAAAGTCAGACTAGGTTAGACTATTGCCACTTTTTAACTAAAGCTAAACAGACACTGAATTGTTATTGATATGTAGTAGACTAAATGAAAGCTGTTTTTTTTCTGTAGGCTAAATAGGCTACAACAGAGTAACAGGCTGGCTGCAATAGAGTCTACAATACCCTACATGATGGGTAGGCTATATTGGTGCATAAAGCAATCAGTTTGACAAATATAATGTCATTGAATGCAGATTTCCTCATATCACCATGCTCATATATTCTTGAAAAACGAAATGTGCACGGTTACTCAAGGCATTTTTCTATATAAGGCACAGATGTTCATGATTTAACACACCCTAATTTTTTCTTAAAGACCTGAATTGACAGTTGCACTGCAAAAAAAAAAAAAAAACATAATCACACATGAAATTGAACGTGGACATAATTTACCACTTATTTAGGCGCGAAAAAAATGGTTACATTCGGGACAATACAAAGTAGAATCCGGGACCATTGCGGGACACAAAGGAAAAAAGTTAATTTCGAGCCCTGCCCAGGCCATTTCACCGCCGCCCCCATCATAGGCCCTACAGCTCCCACTTCCATGGACATAACCTTCCACTACCGTCTGTTTTGTTCTGTTGAGTCTCAGTATGTCTTTGTAATGTTGTTTTTTTGTTTTATGTTATGTAAAGCATCTTTGAGTGCCATGAAAAGCGTTATATAAAACTCATGTATTATTATTAGAATTGACCGGAGGAATTACGAATGACTCCTTATGAATCATATTGCCTTAGTTCATAATTTGTTAACATTTAGTTTATGAATAAGTCGTAGAAGACATATTTACATTCTATCTCCTCTGAACAAGCTGCTCGAGTTGTGAAACTTCCGCAGGTTCCGAGTCCCAAGGGTCCGCATTCATTTTCCACCCCCACCTTTCTTTCTTTCTCTATCTCTCTCTCTCTCTCTCTCTCTCTCTCTCTCTCTCTCTCTCTCTCTCTCTCTCTCTCTCTCTCTCTCGCACACACACACACACACACACATGCACACGCACACGCACACACACACACGCACACGCACACACACACACACACACACACATACTTTTCAGATAAGGTTCAGTTGCTAAAACAAGTAAGGGAAAAGCATAAAAAAGAAAGAACAACTTTTTGAATTTTATCACCTAAGATGACCAGGACTATAATATCAGCGTTTTTTTCTCATTGATGATAAGGATTACATGGACAAGCCTGATGATATGGTCCTGCCTCACCAGCCGGTCTCCACTAATGATTTGATTGCTCCATTCGATCTCCCTCCTAAAAGGGGTTTAGTGGCTGTGGATGTCACAGCACTCTCCTTATCGATTTATACACCACGGGAAGACTGGCAGCAGGAGAGTTCTCTGTAACGGAGCTGCTCAGATCCCTTTAATGTGCCGTTGCTCTGTCCCCAGTATTTAAAAAGCTTGTTAACTCCCTTGTTTATCCTAAAAATCCAGCCTTATTGAGAGGAGCAGGAGTTGAGTTGCGTGTCAAACTGATACTCCTTTTACATGGTGTCAGACCTCCCCCTTGCTGTGTTTCCAGGAAGATGGGAGTGAGAGGGCTGGTCTTCCTGGAAATAAAAAGGATTGGACTGATCTGGGGTGCATCCCAATATGTGACCTTGCCTCCTCCACTTCCCTCCTCCACTTGCTTCTCGTCATGATGACATCACTGACAACAGCATTATATTTCAATATCTTGCAAAAGCTCAATTGTAAAGTCTTTTTCTCATTTGCAATTGGGATGGTGAATGAAAAACAGTCCCTCAAAAGTTGTTGTGGCGAGGCTGACAGCTGGGAAACTTTATCGTTTTCTCCATGGAGGAGGGGCCAGGAGGCGGGACGAGGAGACAAGCACAAGTGGAGGAGGCAAGGACACATATTGGGATGCACCCAATAAAAGGGCTACAGCGAGAGCACTTGTGGTCATGGGGAGCCCTGGTGCACTGTGGGTAGAGTGACAGAGAAGCACTGGGACGAACCAACAGGTGGACAGACAGGGACGCAGGGCTGGAGATCCAGATGAAGGCCATTCCTCTGCTTCTTTACAATCAGCTCCCGAGGCCTTAACTCCTGATTGGTTTTCACTGTGGCCATGGTCTCATAGCAACAGGAACAAACATGGCTGACCTTGTATCAAATCACACTGTGAGTGAGAAGGCACACACGCGCACGTACGCACGCGCCCACCCGCACACGCACACACAGAGAGCCATTGTGTAGAGGTACAAATGAATAAATATAAATGAAAGTATATCAGTTAAATTGTTGGGAAAAAATTGTGAATATGCTGCTATAAATAGTTATTAGCCTAATTAAATCTGGACGCTGATGAATGAAGAAGAAGACGAGGCAAACATAATGACAGATGAAACATCTTCACCTTCTGCTCAGCAAATGAAACATGCTGACCTTTATTCTCACTGTGTCTGTAATATCCACATTTACACGTCTGTTGAAAACCACCTGAACAAGGTTAACTCCCATATCCAGCTTACAGGATATTAGACACTCTGTAGTAAGATGAAATGCATTCAGAAATGTTGAAAATAAGAAAAATGACAGCTAATTATCCTGATTAAAATGTGTCTCATATATACATTCCTCCTCCATGGCTCTTAGTCTGTTTGCGGCTCAATTATGAACCTGGAGGTTTAGAGCCACAGAGATGCAGTGTGCGCACACACACACACACACACACACACACACACACACACACACACACACACACACACACACACACACACACACACACACACACACACACACACACACACACGCATACACACACACACACACACACAGACACACGCATACACACACACACACACACACGCATACACACACACACAAGCATACACACACACACACACACACACAAACACAAACACACACACACACACACACACACACACACACACACACACACACACACACACACACACACACACACACACACAGAGAGAGAGAGAGAGAGAGAGAGAGAGAGAGAGAGAGAGAGATCCACTCTACTGTTGTGGGTACTGTCACAGTCACACTACTGTGTGTGCATGCGTGCGTGCGTGTGTGTGCGTGCGTTTGTGCGTGCGTGCCTGCATGTGTGAGAAGCTCAAGTCAAGTCAAGTCAAGTCAAGTTTATTGTCAATTTCTTTACATGCACTGGTCATACAAAGAATTTGAAATTGCGTTTCTTGCTCTCCCATGCAGACATAGACTAATCTAGGTAAGGACATAGACAGTATAGACATAGACAGTACTCATACATGGACATAGACAGTATGGACGTAGACATTGCTCATACAGACATTTAAAGTGCAAGACTGGACAACAGAAGACTTGTAGAGAACATACATTAAGATGAGGTATTTTGTTGTGCTTTTTCTAAAAGTCCTTTATAGCGTTCTGACATAGTAATAGTAGCATTTGAAGAAAATAAATAATTAAAAAAGGTTTTATTAAATACACCAGCAGCAGTATGTGTGTGTGTGTGTGTGTTTGTATGTGTTTTGTGTGCGTGTGCGTGTGTGTGTGTGTGTGTGTGTGTGTGTGTGTGTGTGTGTGTGTGTGTGTGTGTGTGTGTGTGTGTGTTTAGTGCAGGTAGAAAGTGCGGTGTGCGTCTGTGTGTGTGTACCTGTGTATGTGTGTGTGTGTGTGTGTGTGTATGTGTGTGAGTATGAGTTGTGTGTCAGTGTGTGTATGTTTGGGTTTTGTGCAGAAAGTGCAGTGTGCTTGTGTGTGTGTGTGTGTGTGTGTGTGTGTGTGTGTGTGTGTGTGTGTGTGTGTGTGTGTGTGTGTGTGGTGTGTGTGTGTGTGTGTGTGTGTGTGTGTGTGTGTGTGTGTGTGTGTGTGTGTGTGTGTGCATGTTTTGAGTTAGTGCAGGTTGAAAGTTCAGTCACAGATGTAGTAGTGCAGGTGGAATGTTCAGTCGCAGATATGGTGGTGGGGATGAGGGGGGGGAGCGTTGTCAGTGGCCTGGCTGGCTAGAGGCTGACAGTGAAGGGAGAGTGGGTTGAGTGTTCAGTATCTTGATTGCTTGATGCATCGTGCTGCTTGCAAGCCTGGTGGTACGGGAACGGAGGCGCCTGTACCTCTTTCCATAGGGCAGGAGGCTGAACAGTTTGTGTGCAGGGTGGCTTGTGTCTTTGATGATCATCAGTGCTTTTCGGGTGAGGCGTGCGGTGTAAATGTCCTGCAGGGAGGGGAGTGGTACTCCAATGATCTTCTTCGCTGTGTTCACAACACGCTGGAGTGTCTTCCTGTTTTTCTCCGTGCAGCTTCCTCCCCACACTGTGATGCAGCTGGACACGACGCTCTCTATGGTTCCTCTGTAGAATGTTGTCATGATGGAGGGTGTAGCACTTGCCTTCTTTAGTTTGCGCAAGAAGTAGAGACGCTGATGGGCCTTCTTCGCCAGTGATGTAGTGTTGGTGGTCCAAGAGAGGTCGTCGCTGATGTGCACTCCAAGGAACTTGGTGCTGCTCACTCTCTCCACAGCATCACCGTCGATGGTCAGTGGTGGCAGTTGTTTTTGGACCCTCTGAAAGTTGACACGGAGAAAAACAGGAAGACACTCCAGCGTGTTGTGAACACAGCGAAGAAGATCATTGGAGTACCACTCCCCTCCCTGCAGGACATTTACACCGCACGCCTCACCCGAAAAGCACTGATGATCATCAAAGACACTAGCCACCCTGCACACAAACTGTTCAGCCTCCTGCCCTCTGGAAAGAGGTACAGGCGCCTCCGTTCCCGTACCACCAGGCTTGCAAGCAGCACGATGCATCAAGCAATCAAGATACTGAACACTCAACCCACTCTCCCTTCACTGTCAGCCTCTAGCCAGCCAGGCCACTGACAACGCTCCCCCCCCTCATCCCCACCACCATATCTGCGACTGAACATTCCACCTGCACTACTACATCTGTGACTGAACTTTCAACCTGCACATACACATGCACACACACACACACACACACACACACACACACACACACACACACACACACACACACACACAAGCACACTGCACTTTCTGCACTAAACCCAAACATACACACACTGACACACAACTCATACTCACACACATACACACACACACACACAAACACACATACACAGGTACACACACACAGACGCACACCGCACTTTCTGCCTGCACTAAACACACACACACACACACACACACACCCACACACACACACACACACACACACACACACACACACACGCACACAAAACACATACAAACACACACACACACACACATACTGCTGCTGGTGTATTTAATAAAAACCTTTTTTAATTATTTATTTCTTCAAATGCTACTATTACTATGTCAGAACGCTATAAAGGACTTTTAGAAAAAGAACAACAAAATACCTCCTCTTAATGTATGTTCTCTACAAGTCTTCTGTTGTCCAGTCTTGCACTTTAAATGTCTGTATGAGCAATGTCTACGTCCATACTGTCTATGTCCATGTATGAGTACTGTCCAGGGCTTGAAAACGAAATTATTTTTCAAACGTTCCGTTCCGAACGGTTCAGGCAAGTTTCAGTTTAACGTTTTCGTTCCTGCAATCGTTCCCCCACAAAAATATCGTTCCTGAACCGGTTCGGAACGAAAAATAACGTTCGTTCTTAACGTTCCTGCAGTGTTTAACGGCCATATTAAGTCTATTTTCGTGGACTTTATCTTAGAATAGACGTACTCATTATTTCCCCTTGATTTACACAGCTATTCTCAAAAATAATAACACACCCAAAAACACTCAGATGGGCTATCCATCCTGGCAGATTTAACCGGATGCCTATAATTCTTATAAAAAGTAGCCTATGCCAGCCCAGTAGCGGTGGGTGGATGTTGATTAGGGAGGCACAATACAGAATAGCCAGAGAGAGTTTAAAAAAATAGCCATAGAGAGTTCCTAAAAAAATCTCTGGAATAGCGCAGGTAAACGTCAGCATAATAAGAGGTGTCGATAGGCATGGATTTCAGTTCTTGCCTAGCTCTATTTAATAGGCCATGATGAGGTTTGCAGCAAGTGAAACGTGTAAGTAAAGGGGACACAGTTTGCTCCACAAAAAAATCCCAAACTGTTTTGAGATGTGCGCGATGCAAGGGGTCACTAGTTCTAGAGAAGGGACAGGTTGCATAGTCTGAAACCTCGAATATGCTCTCAGATATCGGCTACCAACCATTCCAGTGCAAGTCCATCACCACAAAACCGGAGACCTTTTGTAGCCTAACAGAAGCGTCACAAAATAGTAAGAGTTTCCACGTAGTCCATCCCATCAGCCCAGCCCTCTGCACGACAGAAGAGAATAATAACTTAAACAACAACAAATGCGCTGTCTTTCTCTGTTGTCACACGCGACCTACTGTTATTCGTGATGACAGCCAGGAAATATTGCGAGGAAACCATCGAAACATTGAGCGGGCCAGCTAACGTCAGCTAGCGTCTGTCCATCTGCCACGAATGACTTTATCCCGCATTGACCACAACAACAGATAAATAAGACGTCCTTGATTACAGCACATAAAACACCAGCTCTCACCTCTCTTCTCTACAACCGACAGTGGGATACGCTGCGCACAACAAAAGCACTTCAGTAACTTTACGACAACATAATTTGCCATAACCGCATTGAACATCGAGGCACTCGGCGGTGCCATTACAAGTAGTAAGCTAAACATGACTTACCCACCAGTTGCCTCTCGAGAGCACTTTGCGAATTAGGTTCATCAAATCGCCTATCCAATTCCTTTGCAAATCATAGACTGTATGGTCCAAATACTCCCTGTAGGAATCCCAACGCCGATCTCAAGACATGTTCTCTTTTGCTCTCCATGGTGTCAATATAAAACTCTGTAGGCCTACTGTCCGTGAATGAGACTGAAGAACAGCGCGGGTAAAGTGTCATTTCTCTTACAAAAACTTATTTGATATTGGTGGTCAACAACTTTAGGGCGGGTTTATTAGAGCCAACTTCCAATCACTACGAGAAAGCCAGGAGAACAGAGACAGTTTAGTTCTAGTTTCCTATCAAAATCTCTGAGGAGAAGCACATCCTAAAATTTACCCAGGAAGTTTCTCCATACAATGCAGTCGCACTCTGATTGGCCAATGCTCCTCAATATTTTATCAATCGGCGGCAAGAGCTCAGGTGAAGCAAAATGCTGTTGCTGTATGCATTCCCCTCATACACGTCAGTAGCCGAACTAAAAGATTGTCGCCATGGTTACTCCTCAAACAAAATCGTGCACTTGTATGAAATATAGAGAACGGAAAAAAAACCGTTATTAACCGGTTTGTGGATTTCAGAATAACGTTTTTGTTCCGGAACACTTGAAGACCATTTCGTTTTCGTTTCCGTTCCTTGTAAAATTCCATAAAATTTCGTTCGTTTTCGGTTTTCGTTTTCGTTCCTTGAACCGGTTCGGAGCCCTGGTACTGTCTATGTCTATACTGTCTATGTCCTTACCTAGATTAGTCTATGTCTGCATGGGAGAGCAAGAAACGCAATTTCAAATTCTTTGTATGACCAGTGCATGTAAAGAAATTGACAATAAACTTGACTTGACTTGACTTGACTTGACTTGACTTGACTTGACAACAATCTCCTTGGTCTTGTTGACATTCAGCAGGAGGTTGTTGGCTTTGCACCATCTGGCCAGCAGGTCTACTTCTTCTCTGTAGTGGGTCTCATCGCCCTTAGTGATGAGGCCCACCAGTGTTGTATCATCCGCAAACTTCACTAGATGGTTAGTGCTGTGGGTCGTTGTGCAGTCATGTGTCAGCAGCGTGAACAGCAGGGGGCTGAGAACACAACCTTGCGGAGCCCCCGTGCTCAGGGTCAGGGTGCTTGAGGTGTTATTCCCTACCCGTACTGCTTGTGGTCTCTGCATCAGGAAGTCCAGCAGCCAGTTGCAGAGGGAGGTGCTGAAACCTAGTTTGTCCAGTTTTCTGATGAGTTGTTGTGGTATTATGGTATTGAATGCTGAACTGAAGTCAATGAACAGCATTCTCACATATGAGTCTTTATTGTCCAAGTGGGTGAGGGCTGGATGGAGGGCAGAGCAGATTGCATCCTCCGTGGATCGCTTGGCTCAGTATGCGAACTGGTAGGGGTCCAGGGTGGGGGGTAGGGTGGCTTTGATGTGTGACAGGACTAGCCGTTCGAAGCACTTCATGATTATGGGCGTCAGTGCTACAGGACGGTAGTCATTGAAGCATGATGGTGATGATTTCTTCGGCACGGGTATGATGGTAGCAGCTTGGAAAAGTGATGGGATGACTGCTTGCTCCAGAGAGATGTTAAAGATGTCTGTGAAGACATCCTTCAGCTCTTCTGCACAATCCTTCAACACTCGGCCAGGTATGTTGTCTGGGCCAGCTGCTTTGCGTGGGTTGATGGTGGCCAGTGTCCTCTTCACACTGGCAGAGGACAGGTACAGGGGTTGATCATGGGGGGGAGGGGGAGTTTTTTCTGTGGATGAGTGTCATTTTGTGCTTCAAAACGGGCAAAGAAACTGTTCAGGTCGTTTAGCAGAGAGGTGTTGTTGTCACAGCTTCGTGGTGCGGGCTTATAGTCCGTGATGGCCTGTATGCCCTGCCACAGGCTCTGTGCATCTCTGCTGTCTTTGAAGTGTGTTGTTATTTTGTCCGAGTATTCCTTTTTTGCTTTCCTGATGCCCTGGGACAGGTTTGCCCTTGCTGCTTTTAGGCCAGCTACGTCTCCTGCTCTGAAGGCTTTGTCTCTGGCCCTCAGCAGTCTGTGAACGTCTCCTGTGAACCATGGCTTCTGGTTGGCCCTGGTGGTGATGCGTTTTATTTCTGTAACATCATCAATGCATTTTGTGATGTAGGAGGTCACGGTGTCTGTGTACTCCTCAATGTCAATGTGGTTGCTGTGGGTGGCAGCTGTTTTGAACATGTCCCAATCTGTGGTTTCAAAGCAGTCTTGTAGTCGTGACACGGCTCCCTCTGGCCATTTTCTCACCTCCTTCAGAGCTGGTTTGGTGAGTTTTACCTTTTGTCTGTAGGCTGGCAGTAGCAGAATCGTTAGGTGGTCTGATAGGCCGATGTGGGGGATGGGCTTTGCCTTGTATGCTCCTTGTTTTGGGGTATAAACAAAGTCCAGGGTGTTTTGTCCTCTTGTTGGAAAGTTAACATGTTGGTGAAATTTTTGAAGTACTGTTTTGAGATTTCCGTGGTTGAAATCTCCCATGACCACTGTGAAGGCATCTGGGTGTGCATCTTGTTGTTCACTGATTCCCCGATGCAGCTCGTTCAGTGCCTCGCTTCTGACGCTGTTGGTGTTGCTAGGAGCGAGGTAAACTGCGACCAGTAGAATGGCGGATATTTCTCTTGGTAAATAGAAGGGTCTGCACTTGATGATCATGAACTCCACTAGTGGAGAGCAGTGTCTCTGTACCACCGTAGCATTTTTGCACCAAGCATCATGTGTGTAAACACATATTCCTCCCCCTCTGAGATGGAGAAATACATTTTCGGTGTGTGGGAGAGAGCAACATGACATGGTGCACCTGTACAGTATGGGTGAAGTGTGTGAAGTATGTTCCTAAGTCTTCATAAGTGTGTGTGTGTGTGTGTGTGTGTGTGTGTGTGTGTGTGTGTGTGTGTGTGTGTGTGTGTGTGTGTGTGTGTGTGTGTGTGTGTGTGTGTGTGTGTGTGTGTGTGTGTGTGTGTGTGTGTGTGTGTATACTCCAATTGAGCCGAAATGGTGCAGAAAAGGGTGTGCTTTGCAGCGCTGCGAGTGAATGGATATGCTGTCTGCAGTGTAACTGGGTTTCACTGACTGATGAAGGGTTTTGTGGATAAGAGTTGTGTGTGTGTGTGTGTGTGTGTGTGTGTGTGTGTGTGTGTGTGTGTGTGTGTGTGTGTGTGTGTGTGTGTGTGTGTGTGTGTGTGTGTGTGTGTGTGTGTGTGTGTGTGTGTTGGAGTGAGGCGCCGCTTCCCAGCAGCTGGGTCTGCTCCTAGTGGTATACACTCATATCATCTCCAGAGAAACCCCTCACTTGTGTTCACTTGTTCACTTGAGCTGTAAATGGAATCTACAGCACCTCATCTCCGCTCTCTCGCTGGCTTGTACGCGTTTCATCTTTCTCATGGCCCTCGAGCCTGGCCCTTGCAGCCAACACATTGTGTATAGAGCAGGGGCAAAGCTATAGGGGGGGCAAGCAGGGCATTTGCCCCTGGGCCCAGGGCCCTCCTGTATTGTTGGTGGGGGCCCTATTGTGACCGTGGCAAGCTGTTTGGGGGCCCCTATCAGTGTTTTGCCCCTGGGGCCCTGAGGGCAATTGTTCCACCACTGGTATAGAGGATGGTGCTGTACTGTGCGGTGCGGTGCGGTGCGGTGCGGTCTTCTTCACAAGATAAAGGTGCTTGTTCAGATGATGCTCTTGAACTGATGATGCCCTTGATGTAGCCTGTACCTGTACATGTATTTTTATCTACTCTCCTGGACACACTGTCTTGAGTGTGTGTGTGTGTGTGTGTGTGTGTGTGTGTGTGTGTGTGTGTGTGTGTGTGTGTGTGTGTGTGTGTGTGTGTGTGTGTGTGTGTGTAGGGGTGTGTGTGTGTGTGTGTGCGTGTGCGTGTGCGTGTGCGTGTGCGTGTGCGTGTGTGTGTGTATGTGTGTGTGTGTGTGTGTGTGTGTGTGTGTGTGTGTGTAGGTGTGTGTGTGTGTGTAGGGGTGTGTAGGGGTGTGTGGGTGTGTGTGCGTGGGTGCATGCGTACGTGCGTGCATGTGTGCGTGTCTGTGTGTGTGCGTGTCTGTGTGTGTGTGTGTGCATGTGTGTGTTTGCATGTGCGTGTGTATGGGGTATGCAGGGGTTGGCAAACACATAGCCTACTGAGTCACGAACGCACGCACGCACACACACACACATCACGTACATCTATTTTTTGCCAGGGGGCCAAGCTCCCATCTCCGTCTGCTCCTGTCCTTGTAATGCTGTGTTCAGTATATGATCAAGTAAGTAAGTATGCATGTACAGTATGTTTAAGTAGTCTAAACACAGTATTAGTATATACAGTATTTTAAAGGTACAGTGTATCAGCTCTGTCATTGTCAATAGTGTTGGAGTTTGTCCCTCAGTCATACCACACACAAGCTGTGCATTTACTTGCTCTAATGCAGTGGTTCTCAAACTGGGGTGCGTGCAGTGCGTGGCAATGCGCAGTGAATCCATGCTTGCGTGGCCATCAGCACACCAAAATATTCGCTCAGGGGGTGCGCGAACCACATTGAAATGTTCAAGGGGGTGCGCAGGGGAAAAAGTTTGGGAACCGCTGCTCTAATGGAATATCAACTCAGCTTAGTATCATCCAGCAGCATGGAAATGTTGCCATAACGCTTAAATATCCCATTTCCTTGATTAATTAGTTTCAACAGTGAAGGCCATGCAGTGGCAACAATACATATCGTGGTGCAAAAAAACAAGATAAGCCTAGTTAAGAAAGGAACGAAACCATAGGGCATATGCGTGCATAAGACATTGAACTGAACAAATGACAGATGATGAAGCAAACCATAATAGCGTTTTCATCACATCATTATAGAAGGCCTTTTATTGTCACTATTGTCAGGTGTTTATGTGTCACGTGACCCGAGGAAGGCTGACAGGCCAGCGCATACAGTATACGTAGATGAGACATTGAACAGAACAAACCGTAATAGAGTATTCATTGCATCATGCAATATATAAAAGGCCTTTTATTATTGTCACTATTGTCACATGTACAATTCACACTGCACACATTCACCATAAGATTGAAAGTAGTCACTTCAGTGCAGATATGAAATGGAAATGCTGTGCAACGCAGTGCTGGCTACACCTGACCATAAGGCCGTAGCCGCTGTAGTGAAAGAAAATAGTATTTTGACAATAGACATACTGTATATACCGGCTATATTAGAAATGATAATGTTTTTTTTAAGTGGGTTATTCTTGTGGAATAAGCTCCTTTAGAGTGATTCATTCTGGACCTGCATCACTGTGCTGGGGCTTATTCCACAACAAAGACCGCAAGAATCACAGAACATCATCCCCTACTACATTCAATATGATCCGTAAACAGAATACTTAGCTGACTAAATGCACATCGCACAATGCAAAATACAAA
>NC_085867.1:3917692-3952692 GCF_034702125.1 Engraulis encrasicolus
AGGGCGATGAGACTCACTACAGAGAAGAAGTAGACCTGCTGGCCAGATGGTGCAAAGACAACAACCTCCTGCTGAATGTCAACAAGACCAAGGAGATTGTTGTCAACTTTCAAAGGGTCCAAAAACAACTGCCACCACTGACCATCGACGGCGATGCTGTGGAGAGAGTGAGCAGCACCAAGTTCCTTGGAGTGCACATCAGCGACGACCTCTCTTGGACCACCAACACTACATCACTGGCGAAGGAGGCCCATCAGCGTCTCTACTTCCTGCGCAAACCAAAGAAGGCAAGTGCTACACCCTCCATCATGACAACATTCTACAGAGGAACCATAGAGAGCGTCGTGTCCAACTGCATCACAGTGTGGGGAGGAAGCTGCACGGAGAAAAACAGGAAGACACTCCAGCGTGTTGTGAACACAGCGAAGAAGATCATTGGAGTACCACTCCCTTCCCTGCAGGACATTTACACCACACGCCTCACCCGGAAAGCACTGATGATCATCAAAGACACAAGCCACCCTGCACACAAACTGTTCAGCCTCCTGCCCTCTGGAAAGAGGTACAGGCGCCTCCGTTCCCGTACCACCAGGCTGGCGAGCAGCACAATGCACCAAGCGATCAAGATACTGAACACTCAACCCACTCTCCCTCCACTGTCAGCCTCCAGCCAGCAAGGCCACTGACAACCCCCCCCCTCATCCCCCACCACCATATCTGCGACTGAACATTCCACCTGCACTACTATATTTGTGACTGAACTTTCAACCTGCACTAACTCAAAACATGCGCACACACACACACAACACACACACACAAGCGTGTGTGTGTGTGTGTGTGTGTGTGTGTGTGTGTGTGTGTGTGTGTGTGTGTGTGTGTGTGTGTGTGTGTGTGTGTGTGTGAGACGCTGGCTTCTCTATCAATGAGGAAACGGGGGATTGACCTCTTCTCACTTAGACCCTGCGATGATTCATTTCTGGCTTCATGTTCTTGGCTGTAGTCTTCCTGGTGTAGCCATGCAGGCTTAATCAGGATTAATGGAGGCATTAGCAGTCAATATCTTTTTATCTCCACTAATGGCCTCTAAATATTCCCTCTTATGTGCTTCCCATGCATGTTTTATGCAGCCTCTATTGTTATGTGTGTGTGTGTGTGTGTGTGTGTGTGTGTGTGTGTGTGTGTGTGTGTGTGTGTGTGTGTGTGTGTGTGTGTGTGTGTGTGTGTGTGTGTGTGTGTGTGTGTGTGTGTGTGTGTGTGTGTGTGTGTCGGTGTCGGTGTGTGTGTGTGTGTGCATCAGAAATGGGATCATTTTTTCATTAATAGGTGGTGATTGCTGTTCCTTGTGTGCCATCTTGGCTGTAATAGTGAGGTTTACCCTTATTAGTGGACCACACTGTAAGTCTATGGCTAAGCCCCACAACCAAATCCAATTGTAGCAAATGAGAATAAATTCAGCCTGTGCTAATTGTACTGTAGGAATTTCCTACAGTACGCCTTGCAAGCCGATATTCCATCTCTCTTCTCATCCCCCCTCCAGGACTGGACTGGCCATATGTCATACAGGGCATTTTGCCCGGTGGACTGTTGATGATTTGACTTAAATATTAATTTCAGCTGTTGTGGTCAAAATATTAGATGACTAAAAATGTTGTCACTGGCTTCTTTGTGTCTCTCAGTGCCTGGCAGACCAGGGGCCTCATGTACAAAGAAATGCGTGGATTTCCTACCAAGAAAGTGCGGGCGCGAAAATCTTAAAAGTTACTTACGGACAAAAAAATCCAGATGTATCAATAAGTGCGTAACCAGGTTTTGCCGTGAAATCTTGCGCACATGCACGAGCACACGCGGGCCCAAGTCTCCGCCTTGCCTCCTCCCTTAAATATTCTATATGAATATTCTAATTAGTATGAACAGACCCATTCATGTGCATTCATTGGTTGAAAGAATTGGAAAGGGAACGCGGAAAGGGGAACGCGGGAAATAGGCCTACATTCCATGATGCGAGGTGAAGGCGCTGTTTCAGAGGTAGCCAATTTAAAAGGAAGAAGGCTGCATGCAATAGCCTAACAAAATTACTTTGGCGTGTATGAAATCAGGCATTGGTAATACTTAATGTGAGGACTGCAGAAAAACTGTCATGTTATACTGCAGTACAATGCAGGCTTCCAACAATTGATATTTACAAGGCATTTGTCAGGTACGAGACGGAGGAACCAAGTGCGTTCAGACCCAGAAGGGTATTTATTGAATTAGGGAAAGGGGTGTGGGAAAGGAGAAGTGTCTCTAGTTCTGGGCTTCTGAGGGGTACCAGGGTTGGAGGGGTCACCGGGGTTTCGGGGGTTACAGGGGTCACCAGGGATCCGGGGTTCCAGGGGTTTCGGGGGTTCCAAGTGCCGTGTGTGTGTGCTTCCCCAGGAAATGGAGTAACGAACACGGGAGCTGGAGAGTCCGGGAGTCCTGGGGAAAACACACACACAACAGCAGGTGAAAACAAGGCAGCGGCACAGTTCAGGGCAAATCCAAGTTTAAAGAGTAAAGCAGAAGGCAGGTCAAAATTACCGGGGCAGAAGAGAGATCGGAGTCGAAGGCAAAGGCGGGTCGGGTTTCCAGGGTGGGAGAACAGAGCAGAATTCAGGCGGGTCCGGGTACAGGAGTCAGAGGTAGCAGGAGCAGACTGGTAACATGAGTGTGAACTTGCAGACGATCTGACAAGAAATGACAGGCAGGCAGAGGGAATCCATGACAGCATTACATCAAAACACATTGCCATGAGGTAGTCGCCAAGGCTTCCGAGAAATAAACATTTATGTCGGGTATAAATATGAAAGATGACACATGCACACATAGGCTATGCCACATGTATGAATAACTTGCAGCCAATACTCAGTTAGCCTATACAATCACCTGTTAATTGATGGACTAATTTTGCAGTAGCCTTTTTAAAAGAGAAAGACAAGCACTGCGGTGAGGACGTCCCCAACAAATGCGAGAAGACACATCGCAGATCCAGAAAATATTCAATGTTTAATAGCTGCCAAATACTTGAAATAATACTGCTGATGGTCATCCAATTTCGTTGTAATTCCAGGATAGTTTCATCAGTACGCTTCATTTTAGCTGCCTCAACAATTATATGGTTGAGGAGGTTTTCTTCTTCTTCTTCTTTCTTAAATCACTGGCTGCATCTCTGCATTATTTCCAACCACGTAGGCTACAGCACATGTAGTTGCGCTGCATGCCTCTGCGTGCCGCCAAAAAGACGCAATGCACCAGTTACGGCAACTTCCACGCTTACGGAAAGTTCCACAGCAGCCCTGTAATTCGCGTGGAGTTCCGCAGTTTTCCACGTCTAGTCTGTTTTAGTACATCTGACCGTGGCCATGGAAAACAACTTACCGGTAAGTAGCTTTTTTGTCCGTAAGTGAGCTGTGAGCTTCGTACATGAGGCCCCAGTCTTGGCTGCAAATGCCCAGCCTGATTTTTGGCTCAGGCTAGCCCTGCCCTCCTCATCTCTCTCTCTCTCTCTCTCTCTCTCTCTCTCTCTCTCTCTCTCTCTCTCTCTCTCTCTCTCTCTCTCTCTCTCTCTCTGTTTTGATTCACACTCAGCCCCAGGGCGATGTGGAAGTATGGGTTTTTTTGGTGTGTTTGTGTGTGTGTGTGTGTGTGTGTGTGTGTGTGTGTGTGTGTATGTGTGTGTGTGTGTGTGTGCGTGCGTGCATGTGTGTGTGCGTCTATTTAATGCCTCGGAATGTTGTTGACAATGATGTCTATCCCCGTCGGTTTATGTTTTTATTTTCTCTGACACAGCCTCACAAAAGCAAAAGCACCATCCAATGATTAAACAGCCACAGCGAGACGACATGCCATTTAAAACAGTCTCTTTCCAGGAGATTAAAGCCCAAATGTACTCCATCCAGTGCCACTATGCAGTGATGTGACAGATCAATAGATCTCCCCCGGCTCACAACATAAACCAATCTCTCATAATACCAACCCCAGGGGCCATACACAGAACATCTCTTCCATCCAACTGTAAAATATGAGCTCATTACAGAGAATTAAAAGGCCAAAGCTTTTGTTTTCTGACTTTGGTTAATAGTTACGCACGGTTTGTCAGCCAGCAAATGCCTAATTTGTATACACAGCTTGATTATCACTCTAGAGGGAGTTGTGATGGATTTTTTTTCTTTCTCTTTCTCTTTTTCTCCTTTCATGTATTTTTCCGTTATTGAAAAGAAATAAAGATGTTTCTATCAGCTATTCCGGAAAAAAGCAGTATATGGAGTGTCATTATGTTTTTTTTCCACACAATCTCTGGATTTAGAAAGTGTTTTCATGGCTAAAATGGTTCAAATGAGTTCCAGTGCCTATCCTGAGTTCCAGTGCCCATCCCGAGTTCCAGTGCCTATCCTGAGTTCCAGTGCCCATCCTGAGTTCCAGTGCCCATCCTGAGTTCCAGTGCCTATCCTGAGTTCCAGTGCCCATCCTGAGTTCCAGTGCCCATCCTGAGTTCCAGTGCCCATCCTGAGTTCCAGTGCCTATCCTGAGTTCTGGCAGCACATTGATGTCACCTCTCTCATGCTGCACACCTGCATCCCTCAGGCTGGACCTGCCATGGCAAACCAGTGGGCGGCATTTCATCATGCTTTGTGTGTGTGTACGTGTGCGTGCGTGTGTGTGTGTGTGTGTACGTGTACGTGTGCGTGCATGCGTGCATGCGTCCATGCGTGCGTGCTTGTGTGTGTGTGTGTGTGTGTGTGTGTGAGAGAGAGAGAGAGTTCTCTGTGTCTTTGTATGTATGTCTATTTTTTACTATGTATTTTGACATCATGACAAATAAGTAAGATAACACGTCAATCTGAACCAGCTACCGTGTGTGTGCACTACACCTTTGCAAGTTAACGTGTAGCTCCTCAACGCCTTGTGACAGATTAGATTTAGGGATGGTTTTAGTCTGTGCACAATTTCTGTGCACAATTTCGGTTTTGCTCAGGGCACAGCAGAGCATTTTCGCGTTTAGCAATAATAGTTTTCCGTTGCAACAAAAAAAAACACAGACACAGTAGGAAAACTGTGCAAAGCTCATCACGTGACAAAAGTGCATAAAAGTGCATTTGAGGAACACGACTTAACGTTCAAAAGGCATCGCACCACCACACAGAATGTACTGGCGTGTGATACATAGGACTATGCAAATACATGATTCCAGTATATGGTCTGTAAAGCATCTTGTTCACATGTACATGTGTGCATGCTTGTGTGTGTGAGCAGGGCCGGATTAAGATGGCCTGGGGCCCCTAGGCTACAGGTTGCTATGGGGCCCCCAGAAAACAAATTGCATGACAAATTTACATAGACAGTGTCATAATGCCGTGCTAGGAATTAAGGATAACATGTACACCAACACTACTCAACATGAGAGATACATCTTTTAATGTTGTATCTTGTCATATTTCTGCAATTCCTCACTTTTGAACAATCAGGGGGTCCCTGTCAGGTGGGGGGGCCCTAGGCTGCAGCCATATCTAGCCTGTGGTGGGGGGCCCCTGGCAGGTGGGGGGGCCCTAGGCTGCAGCCATATCTAGCCTGTGGTGGGGGGCCCTAGGCTGCAGCCATATCTAGCCTGTGGTGGGGGGCCCCTGGCAGGTGGGGGCCCTAGGCTGCAGCCATATCTAGCCTGTGCATTAATCCGGCCCTGTGTGTGAGACTCATTCATTACTTGGTTCACTGTAATGAGTATTCTGCCAGTACTGCACTGCAATGTGTGATTTCACATCTGAAGTTGTTTGACTTAATGTTGTCCAGCTGGCATCAATAGTATTTGTGATCATCATATTTGATCATGATCCAAGTTTGAAATTTGTATTGATTTAATAATCATCTTAATGCAGCTTAGAACATGTATGAACAAAGACTAAATTAAATGTGAATCTCGAAAGAGAAATAATTATCTGTGATGTGTTATATCTTTACAACTTTGTCATCAACTGAAACTTTATCAAACCAAAACAAAGTGAAATATGTCATCCGACAAAACATAAACTTGACAAACTAAAATCTACCGATGCTAAATTAAAAATTTAGAATCAAAGGCACCATGCAACACAAAAAAGATGACTTTATGTGGTCACTCACAAGTGTTTTTTCACACATGGACATACATTCATTTACATGCCCTACACTTATAGTCATATCCTATCCGTAAACAGCCATGGACAGGTTTCATCATACGAGTAATAAAGATCCTTTACTAATGACTAATAATGCATTGAATGCATTACCTACAAATGCATTGAATGCATTACCTACAAAGTCCTCCTCCTAACCTTCAAGTCCCTCCATGGTCTGGCACCCCACTACCTCACAGACCTCCTTCACCCCTATGACCCCTCAAGATCCTTGCGGTCCTCTTCCAAGGGCCAGCTGATCGTCCCTCGTACCAGGCTCAAGGCCACCAGTGACAGAGCCTTCCATGTTGCGTCCTTGGGTGTTTTGAAAGGCGCTATATAAAACAAAAGTATTATTATTATTATTATTATTATTATTATGAGTAGGCCTACTGTTCTTTTACTGTGCATGTGTGTGTGTGTGCGCGTGTGTGTTTGTGTGTGTGTGTGTGTGTGTGTGTTTGTGTGTGTGTGTGTGTGTGTGTGTGTGTGTGTGTGTGTGTGTGTGTGTGTGTGTGTGTGTGTGTGTGTGTGTGTGTGTGTGTGTGTGCGCGTGTGTGCATGTGTATATGTGCATGTGTGTGTCTTTGCATGTGTGCATGCGTGCATGAGTGCCTGATAGAGAGTGTGTGCGTGCACGGCGAAGAGGGAGAGAGAGAGAGAGAGAGAGTTTGTGTTAGTGTACATACAGTATATACTGACTAAGAGTGTCTATGGTCTTGGATTATGCCTGTCTGTTGCACCATGAGGCCTCAGTTATTCAGCATCCTGTCACCCTACACAGCTGTGACAGATTTCAATTTACAGCTCGAGCCCTCACTGCTGAGATAATCATTCAACTTCGCTTCTGCTCCTCTCCTCCTCTCTCTGTCTCTCTCTCTCTCTCATTCAACTTCGCTCTGCGCTGCGCTGCACTGCTCCTGCTCCTCTCCTCTCCTCCCCTCTCTCTCTCTCTCTCTCTATCTCTCTCTCTCTCTCTCTCTCCTTGGTTACCCTTCTCTCCTCTGCACTGCTCCATAAATATGGATTTGGCCCGCTAACAAAAGGCCATCAGAAAATTTACAAGGCTTTGATTTTTTTACTTTGTTTTTCTTTTTTCCAGTGGTGGTGTGTGTTTGTGTGTGTATACGAGCGTGCGTGCGTGCATGTGTACGTGTTACCAGAGAGGTGGGGTAAGTAAGAGTGTATACGAGCGTGTGTGCGTGAGTGCGTGCGTGCGTGCGTGTGTACGTGTTGACAGAGAGGTGGGGTAAGTAAGAGTGTATACCAGCGTGAGTGCGTGCGTGCGTGCGTGTGTACGTGTTGACAGAGAGGTGGGGTAAGTAAGAGTGTTATTCCTTTGGGACTACTGTAGGGCTCAGAGGAGGAGAAGGGAGATAGTTCGGCGGATGGGACACACAAAAGGGCCTTATCGTGCACTTTTGAGTAAAAGCATGAAAATCGGTACACATATCCCTCTTGATATGCTGATTAATATTAGCGCTGGAGGCGTCGCGAAAAATGCTTCGTTATCAAGATGGCCGCCAAATCCAATACGGTGTCATGAGCACTCTCTCCCCACCTTAATTGCATTCAATTCTCTGCCACTCTGCTCACTCTCTCCCTACTCTGCCTAACGAGCTCCACCTGGCTCCGCCCTGCTCTGCTCTTGCTACCTGGCCAGCTGCGCTGCATTTCCCACTCACCTTCCTCACCTTTCCCCACTCTGCTCTAATTACTCTGCCAGCTGCACTGCATTTCTCCACTAACCTCTCCCAGTATATATAGCCCTGTTTTTCAGCCAAGCCCTGTCAGATCGTCTTCATACCTGGACCAGTAACCTGCCTGTCTGTCTACCCTCTGACTCCTACCTGTGATTCCGATCCGTTCTTGACTGCCTCCCTGTTCTACTGCCCCGGCTATCCCGACCTGCCTTCTGGATCTCGACTACTCTCCAATCTTCAGCCCCTCCGGTAACTCGATTCTGCCTTCTGTCTCTCACCACGATTATTGCCCAGCCCTGGTCTGTACTACTGCCTGCCATTCATATTGCTGTTGTGTGTGTGTTCCCCCAGGTCTCCGACCACCAGACGAGCGAGCCCAGACGCTTCACCACCCTCAGTCCGATACGCCGCTCGATCACTGGGGGACACACACACTAGGCACTTTGGACTGGAAACCCCCGGACACTTGGTGACCCCCGGAGCCCAGGTAACCCACAGGACCCTGAAGAACCCCTGAGCCCCAAGCACCCCTGGAACCCCTGACACCCCTGGCACTCCTAGCACCCCTGGAACCGGCACCTCCGAAGACCTCTAGATACACTCACTCCTCTTCCCCCCTGAACCCCTTCAATAAACAACTCTGAATTTGAACTTGCGCTCTTGGGTCGTCTTCTGTCCCTGACAGAACGATCTGACCATCATGGACCCAGCGCACTCCCTGACCACGATGGAGGAAGAGCCAGAGATGACTGCCCTACAGCGACTGGAACGCACTGAGGGAGACATCAATCGGATGGCTGGCGACATCGCTTCCCTTCTCCAGCTAGTCAACCAGCAGCAACAACAGATCCAGCAGCAACAGCAACAGCTTCAGCAGCAGCAGCAACAGCTTCAGCAGCAGCAGCAACAGCTTCAGCAGCAGCAGCAACAGCTTCAGCAGCAGCAGCAACAGCTTCAGCAGCAGCAGCAACAGTTTCAGCTGCAACAGCAACAGTTCCAACTGCAGCAACAACAGCTAGCCCAAGCCCTGCAACTACTCTCAAATCCGGCTACTCCACCTGCACCCACCCCTGGTTCTTCTGTTCCTGTACCACCGACACTCCTTCATCCCTCCGCTGCAGGTCCCAATGCTGCAGGCCCGGCAGTGCTGCCACCAGATCCCCACGCTCCTGAACCAAAGATTGGGAACCCAGAACGTTTTGATGGAAACCAGAAGCAAGTAAGACCATTCTTGAGCAGCTGCCGAATCCAGTTCGCACTACAGCCCAGGACTTTCTCAACAGAGGGAGCCAAGGTGGGGTACGTCATCACACATCTCACCGGTCGAGCTCGGTTGTGGGGAACGGCGGAATTCGACCGGCAAACCCCAGCCTGTGCCTCCTTCAGTGCCTTTGAGGAGGAGATGTTAAAGGTCTTTGACCTTGGCTCGCCAACAGCCGAAGCGTCACAAGCTCTGCTCACCATCCGTCAGGGCAATAGGACAGTAGCAGACTTCTCCATTGACTTTCGTACCCTGGCCAGTCAAAGCTCGTTTAACCCAGAGGCACTGGTGCAAGCCTTCCTCCACAGCCTGGCGGACTATATCAAAGACGAGCTTGTTTCCCATGACCCGCCCTCAACGCTTGATGCCGCTATTGACCTTGCCGTCCGCATTGACCGCCGTATACAGACCCGGAGGAGGGAGAAGGGCCGTCTCAGTCAACCTGCCATCCGCACTCGGGTCGATACCTCCTCTGTCCAGCCCCTGCCTGTCAAGTCCCAAAGCCAACTCAATCAGCCTGAGCCCATGGAGATTGGCCGTGCCTCTCTGACTCCCGAGGAGCGTCGACGCCGTCTAAGCTCCAACCTTTGCCTCTACTGTGGTGGTGAAAATCACCGTGTCGCCACTTGTCCGGCAAAAGCCGCAGCTCACCAGGTGTAAGGGAGATCCGGGTGAGCTCAACAAATCTTCAGTCTCCCTCCATCCGAAAAACCCTGCTTCATCTCCGCCTTCAGCTTTCCGACACCACTCATACATTGGCCGCCCTTGTGGATTCCGGAGCTGAAGCAAACATCATGGACCCTGAGCTTGCACGGCAACTGGGCGTGAACCATCATCAACTGACACAACCCATTCCTGCACGAGCCCTGGATGGGCATCATCTTGGCACTGTCACTCACATCTCCGCCCCTGTGACAATCCTGCTGTCAGGAAACCACCAGGAGTCCATCCAGTTCCACCTCCTACACTCACCTGGCCAACCACTCATCCTTGGATACCCGTGGCTCCGTCAGCACAACCCCCACATCGACTGGGAGACCGGAACAGTCCGTGAGTGGGGAAGGAGTTGTCACCAGACCTGTTTAAGGGGGGCCACCCTGCCCGTTCACCGGGAAATATCTAGCGCTACCCCCGACATATCCAATGTTCCGGCCTGTTACCACAGCCTGAAAGAGGTGTTCAACAAATCCAAGGCGACATCTCTACCCCCACACAGACCCTATGACTGCGCGATTGATCTCCTGCCTGGCACAGCACCCCCCAAGGGTCGTCTTTATTCACTGTCTGCCCCGGAAAGAAAGGCCATGGAGGACTACATTAATGACTCTCTTGCCGCCGGGATAATCAGACCGTCATCTTCCCCCGCAGGAGCGGGATTCTTCTTTGTCGGTAAGAAGGACGGTTCTCTTCGTCCATGCATAGATTACCGGGGTCTGAACGACATCACGGTTAAGAATCGCTACCCACTGCCCTTACTTTCGTCTGCCTTCGAACTGCTGCAGGGAGCCACCGTATTCTCAAAGCTGGACCTTCGCAATGCCTACCATCTGGTGCGGGTGAGGGAGGGAGACGAATGGAAGACAGCGTTCAACACACCAACAGGCCACTATGAATATCTCGTCATGCCCTTCGGCCTCACCAATGCCCCAGCAGTTTTTCAAGCCCTAGTGAATGATATCCTCAGGGACATGCTAAATACGTTCGTATTTGTGTACCTTGACGATATTTTAATATTCTCAAAGACTCTGTCAGAACACACGCACCACGTCCAGTTGGTCCTGCGCCGCCTGCTGGAGAACTCTCTTTTCGTGAAGGCAGAGAAGTGCGAGTTCCATGCCAAAACCGTTTCATTCCTGGGGTATGTGGTGACCGAGGGCAGCATTCAGATGGATCTCACGAAGGTGTCGGCTGTCACTTCCTGGCCAGTTCCTGAGTCTCGGAAAAAGTTGCAACAGTTCCTGGGCTTTGCAAACTTTTATAGGAGATTCATCAGAAACTATAGCACTGTGGCTGCACCACTCACGGCGCTAACCAGCACTAAACAACCGTACCAATGGACATCAGCTGCTGATAAGGCCTTCAATATCCTCAAGACACGTTTCACTTCTGCTCCCCTCCTCCAGATACCAGATGCAGCAAGGCAGTTTGTGGTGGAGGTAGATGCTTCAGACGTGGGAGTGGGTGCAGTGCTTTCTCAAAGAGCAGCTGAGGATGGCAAGATGCACCCCTGTGCCTTCTACTCCCGTCGGCTAACCCCAGCCGAATGCAACTACGACATTGGGAACCGCGAGCTGTTGGCTGTCAAGCTCGCCCTTGAAGAATGGCGGCACTGGTTAGAGGGGTCAAAGGAACCATTCGTAGTGTGGACAGACCACAAAAACCTGGAGTATATCCAAACAGCCAGGAGGCTGAACTCCCGTCAACAGCGGTGGTCTCTGTTCTTTACCCGCTTCAATTTCACGCTCTCCTACCGCCCGGGATCTTTCAACATCAAACCTGATGCCCTTTCCCGGATGTTTCAGAAGGACGAGACCACCGCCATGCCAGCCCCCATTCTTCCCAGCCACTTTGTCGTAGCGGCCCTCACCTGGGAGATCGAGAAGCAGGTCATGGAGGCTCTTCGGGACCAGCCAGGCCCAAGCACCAGCGCCCCCAACCGTCTGTTTGTTCCAGCAAAGCTCAGGTCACCTGTGATTCAGTGGGGGCACGAATCCCGTCTGGCCTGTCATCCCGGCATCACTCGCACCCTTCATCTGGTCCGCCAGCGGTTCTGGTGGCGGCGGATGAGACGGGATATCAGAGAATTCATCCGAGCTTGTCCCACTTGTAACCGAAACAAGACCCCCAACCAGCCTCCTGCTGGGTTGCTGCAACCCCTACTCATACCCAAGAGGCCCTGGTCCCATGTTTCACTGGACTTTGTTACGGGTCTTCCGCCCTCTGACGGACACACAGTTATCCTTACCATTGTTGACCGCTTTAGTAAGATGACCCATTTTGTACCTCTTCCTAAACTACCCTCTGCTAAGGAGACAGCCCAGGTGGTCCTGGAACATGTGTTTCGTATCCATGGCCTACCCCAGGATATAGTGTCAGACCGGGGCCCACAATTTTCAGCAACCTTTTGGAAGGAGTTCTGTCATCTCCTCGGGGCCACCGCCAGCCTATCATCTGGATTCCACCCGCAGTCAAACGGCCAAACTGAACGCATGAACCAGGAGCTGGAGAAGGCACTGAGGTGCATGGCCTCCCAAAATCCCCGGGCCTGGGCTCAACACCTGCTCTGGGTGGAATATGCCCATAATTCACTCACCAGCTCCGCCACCGGGCTCTCCCCCTTTCAGTGTGTCTACGGGTATCAACCCCCACTGTTTGCCAGCCAGGAAGCGGATGCCACCTGTCCGTCTGCTCTTGCGTATGCCCGCCGCTGCCGCCGCACTTGGGCCCAGGCGCGCACTATGCTTCTGAAGTCTGGAACCAGCTACGTTGTCGGTGTCAACCGACGGAGGACCCCAGCACCTACTTACCGGGTTGGTCAGAAGGTCTGGCTGTCTGCCCGGGATCTGCCGCTGCGGGTTGAATCACGAAAACTGGCCCCTCGCTTCATTGGTCCTTTTCCTGTACAGAAAGTCATCAGTCCAACGGCGGTTCGACTTCAGTTGCCCACTTCCATGCGGGTCCATCCCACCTTCCACGTCTCCAAGGTCAAGCCGGTCCATGAAAGTCCCCTGGTCCCTGCAGCTCCGGCGCCGCCTCCTCCTCGCCTCATAGATGGCGGTCCTGTCTTCACCGTCCGGCGGCTGCTCCGCTCTAGGCGAAGGGGTAGGGGTCTCCAGTACCTCGTTGACTGGGAGGGTTATGGTCCGGAGGAGAGGACCTGGATCCCGGCCAGGAGGATAGTGGACCGGACCCTCATCACTGACTTCCACCGACTACATCCTGATCAGCCTGCAATCCGTAGGGGCCGTCCCAGAGGGGTCCCTAGCCATCCTGCCCGACCAGCTTCCTGTCCTGTGCCTGACCCTGCTCCTGTCTCAGTACCTGTCCTGTCTCCCGACCGTGACCCTCCAGCTCCTTCTGAGGATGAGGATGTTCACTCTGACCGCTCGGAGGAGTTCTGACCCGCCGCCTGCTCCCCTCCACCCTCCCGGCATGGTGTTGTTCTTGGGACTTCTGGGGCCGTCCCTTAGGGGGGGGGTCCTGTCATGAGCACTCTCTCCCCTGGGTAACAACCTTAATTGCATTCAATTCTCTGCCACTCTGCTCACTCTCTCCCTACTCTGCCTAACGAGCTCCACCTGGCTCCGCCCTGCTCTGCTCTTGCTACCTGGCCAGCTGCGCTGCATTTCCCACTCACCTTCCTCACCTTTCCCCACTCTGCTCTAATTACTCTGCCAGCTGCACTGCATTTCTCCACTAACCTCTCCCAGTATATATAGCCCTGTTTTTCAGCCAAGCCCTGTCAGATCGTCTTCATACCTGGACCAGTAACCTGCCTGTCTGTCTACCCTCTGACTCCTACCTGTGATTCCGATCCGTTCTTGACTGCCTCCCTGTTCTACTGCCCCGGCTATCCCGACCTGCCTTCTGGATCTCGACTACTCTCCAATCTTCAGCCCCTCCGGTAACTCGATTCTGCCTTCTGTCTCTCACCACGATTATTGCCCAGCCCTGGTCTGTACTACTGCCTGCCATTCATATTGCTGTTGTGTGTGTGTTCCCCCAGGTCTCCGACCACCAGACGAGCGAGCCCAGACGCTTCACCACCCTCAGTCCGATACGCCGCTCGATCACTGGGGGACACACACTAGGCACTTTGGACTGGAAACCCCCGGACACTTGGTGACCCCCGGAGCCCAGGTAACCCACAGGACCCTGAAGAACCCCTGAGCCCCAAGCACCCCTGGAACCCCTGACACCCCTGGCACTCCTAGCACCCCTGGAACCGGCACCTCCGAAGACCTCTAGATACACTCACTCCTCTTCCCCCCCTGAACCCCTTCAATAAACAACTCTGAATTTGAACTTGCGCTCTTGGGTCGTCTTCTGTCCCTGACATATGGCCAACCCATATTAATGAATCTACCTGATATTTGGTAGTAAAAACATGAAAATCGGTACACATATCCTTCTTGATATGCTGATTAATATTAGCATTGGAGATGTAGCAAAAAATGCATTGTTTTGAAGATGGCCGCCAAAACCAGTATGGCCGCCACATATTAATGAATCTATCTAACACTTGGTAGTAAAAGCATGAAAATCGGTACACATATCCTTCTTGATATGCTGATTAATATTAGCATTGGAGGCGTTGCGAAAAATTTAGCATTTTCAAGATGGCCGCCAAACCCAATATGGCCTACCCATTTTAATGAATCTTCTTGATACTTGGTAGTAACAGCATGAAAATCGGTACACATATAATTCTTGGTATGCTGATTAATATTACCCTTGGAGGCATTGCTAAAAATGCTGTATTTTCAAGATGGCCGCCAAATCCAATATGGCCTCCCCATATTAGTGAATCTTCTTGCAAACAACCAGCAGCAAACCAAAGGAGGTGGTTGCTGCTGCTACTGCTGCTGCTGCTGTTACTGCTGCTGCTGCTGCTACTGCTGCTGTTCCTGCTGCTGCTGCTGCTACTGCTGCTGCTGCTGCTGCTGCTGGCCGTCAACTCTGCTGGGCTCCTGCTGCTGCTGCTACTGTTGCTGCTGCTGCTGTTCCTGCTGCTGCTGCTCCTGCTGCGGTTGCTGCTGCTGCTCCTGCTACTGCTGCTCAAGCTGCTGCTGCTACTGCTGCTGCTGCTACTACTGCTACTGCTGCTGGCCGTGTGTGTGTGTGTGCCTTTTTCTCTGTCTGAGCAATGATGTGAAGGTGCCCATGACAAGCATGTGTGCGTGTGTGTTTCCCTGCCTGCTGGTCTGTCTGTCTGCGCCTCTCTCTTCTCTCTCTCTCTCTCTCTCTCTATCTCTCTAAGTCTGTCTCGTAGACTGCCAGTGATTACCCTTCTGTTTGCTTGGCTGTTGACCTTTTCTACTGTATGCTTCTGCCCATCTGTCTATCTTTCGGTCATCAAGCAATGTGTTTGTGTCTGCATCTGTGTGTTGTGATTGTGTGTGGCTGTCTGTGTGTGTGTGTGTGTGTGTGTGTGTGTGTGTGTGTGTGTGTGTGTGTGTGTTGGAGAGATGTCCATGCATACCGTATGTTTTCACGTGTTTGTTTGCTTTCTTCCATCTGTACATACATAGCCTACATGTTGGTGAGTAACTGTCATGTTTTATGTATGTGAGTGTTTCTGTTGCGCTCTTTGTGTGTGTGTGTGTGTGCGTGTGTGTGTGTGTGTTTGTGTGTGTGCGTGTGTGTGTGTGTGCGTGTGTGTGTGCGTGCGTCTGTGCGCATGTGTGTGTTGTCAATATGTTTGTTTTGGTATCAGACTTGGCTCTGTCTCCTCTGCCCAGCTGGGTTGTGATTATAATGCTTATATCTATAATGCTTATATCTTTCTTTTGATAAAAAAACATGCCTAATATAATATATTTACATAACATTTCCCACTCATTAACATTTTTTTTTAAAATGTTTTGTCCATCATTAGTTAACTATTTACTACGTTTTTTAATAATGCTTGTATGCATTCCTTATTAGTGTTACCCAGGAAAGAGAGCTTCTGAGATCTGCAATTTTCAAGTCACAGGGCTGCGAAGCTCTCCACTGAGAAGATGGAACAAGAGCAGAAGCACTCTGACATGATGATGAGGTGAAATATGTGCTACAAACTCATACATCATCTCCCTATGCCTGTCCTTTGATAAATGATCAAAAATAACTCTGCATACTACAAAACATCTCTAGAGCTTGTGAGTTTGTGGGGCTGTTGTTTCCGTTTTATACAGTTGTGGAAGCAAATCTGCGCTCTTCTTTTCTCTCTCTCTCTTGACTCTTTTGTCCGTGGTTATCGGGGCAGAACTACACAATAACACAAGACTCAGCAACATCATCTGTTTTCACGCCAGTGAGTTGGGTTGCATTCACCAGACACTCTTCCCCAAGAGGGTGAAACACAAACACAGCTCTCGCCGTGAGGAATGAGCTCTCGACATGGGCCACCGTGCAACCTCAGATCTGTACTGATGTCAAGACTGTAGCCTGCAGTGGGACATCACTGCTTAGTGTAAGATTAATGAGTATGGGGGTGGTTCCCACGTCCTGTAACTTTTAAACAAACTTTTACATACTTAAATTAGTGGCATATTTGCATTGTGTAAGTAAATCTGGGCTTATCTGGCATACAGTGGAACCAATCTAATAGAAATTAATTTAAAAAATAAGATGATTTAAAATGAAAACTATCTGAGCTTGAAAAAGACCCCACCTATTTCCCCTAAGGACACTGCAGGATGAATATTCAAAGAAAGAGCAGATCAGGGGAAAAGAGATTTCCTTTCTTGAGCGTACATTTTATGGAACTTTGGTTTGGATAAAAAGGAGTGCTTTTACAGCTGAGTGCAGTTTAGTCTGTTAAACTTAATTTTAATGTGAGTAATTCCATCGTCTTGAAGCGCAATTTAAGACCTCAAAAGGCTCATTTTTAAACTTTTGATCAAATATTATGTCAGCTTATTTCTCCTATAAGTCCTTTCAAAAATCAAAAATCAAAAATCAGCTGAAATATTCCTAAGAGCTGATCCAGCTTTTTGGAAGACAAAGCAAAGAAGAAACAGTAGGTCTATTGGTCCTTCTCCATCTCGTTTGGCATATAATACAATAATTAAGAGGAGATGATTAAGCACTCCGACTGTTTTATGAGGGCTAATTAACAGGGAGAAAGGACGGGTTTGAGTGTTTGTCACCTGTGACTGAATGACAATAAGGAGCCAATTTATGGGCACCAAGGGACTCTTTTATGGCGACATGCAATACAGTCGTGCGTGTGTGTGTGTGTGTGTGTGTGTGTGTGTGTGTGTGTGTGTGTGTGTGCGAGCATGCGTGCGTGCACACGTGTGTGTGTGACTTCACAGTTGGCTGAGCTGCATGTTCTCAAGACCAATCAATAGAAACCATTATCACCCAATTAGCCATGTGAGATTTGGCAGGCTGCACAGGTGCTGCATATCAGACGTCATAAATTACACACATCACAGTTGTTTTGGGCACGTATGTTTAACATGTTAATGGGTGCTAAGACCATTAACATCCCTCGTAAATATCATGGTTATACTAAAGTCTGAACATAAGCCCTTTTCACAATGATGACCTTTTCCACAGTCTTTTGATACCGACAGTCTCTATTTCTTCAGTATATGCACACACAGACACGATTATGCTTTCTCCTCTGCGTTTACACTGTTCCTTGTCTTCAAAGCACTCCGATGAAAAAAGGTGAAAAATAATATATCCCCATCTCCACTGGCATAGCAGTGGTGGTGCTGCCTCCATTTTAAGTACAGCTGGGGGTCATTTGGGGCGATGGCCGCTGGAAGGAAAATCTTTACCCAGTAGCAGTCCCCTGGCAGCTGGAGGACAAGATTAATTAGCCCTGAAGATCAGCATTAATTTGACATCTTGATTAGCTGTCGAAGACGACCACGGACAGAGAGCTAGGACCTCCCTGGCTGGCCATGCCTGTGGCGAGACACCATATGGTGTCTGTGTGTGTGAGGGAGTCTGTCTATTGGTGTGTGTGTGTGTGTGTGTGCGTGCGTGCGTGCATGTGTCTCTCTGTCTCTCTGTCTGTACGTATGTGTGTGGGTGGTAACGCTTGTGCCTGCGGCATAGATTACTTGCAGAAAACGATTCAATCAGGATGCTTTGTCAGACTTCCTCCAGCACAGCATGCCATTCGGAATGCTACTGGCCCAGTGGGCACAGGCTGCTGAGGCCGACAGCCCCTCAGGGTAGCACAGCTTGAGGGTATTGGGGTTCAGGGCCTCAAGGACAGAGGGCACAAAGGAGAGCACAGAACAGAATGAGAGAGCAGTGAACCCTGAGAAACGTACTGGGTTTGTGTGTGTGTCCGTGCGTGTGTGTGTACTATCAAGCGGTAGCTGTTTGATAGAACATTTGACTATGTTACACCCTAATTGTTAAAGTCTTTCTGTCTTGGTTTTGTAGAGTTAGAAACTAAAACTAAGCTTTTATTTTCTAATCTTTTTTTAAAAAATCCAAAATTGAATCACTTGTTCCTTTTGTGACGGCTCGACCTGGTGTCACACTACCTGCCTGGTTACTCCTCAAACTACGTGTAGTGCAGTATGGAGTATGTGCAGTAAGGATATGTGAGATATACTAATGTTATGTTGCATGTGCTCTGAGCTCAAAGAAGGAGCGTTAGCATTGGCTTACCGAGGCGACGAGTCTGTGGATACGGCTAGCCCCCGCATTGGCTCTGGTTGCCAGCTAGCCCAAGCGATGCGTTGTCTAGTCCGTTCCCAAAAGAAGGAGTAGGTCCACTTTTCTTCTTAATTCCCCATTCTTCCACCTGGCATACAAATAAGTTCAAATCCAACCGTAATCCCGTTGCAGGCGGCAGCCTCTCACCCTGCCTCTGCTTCCAGAGTGACAATTCTCCCACACCTGTGCACCTCCACCCCTTAAGGTCCGTACACACATGTTGCTAATAGTTACTCGCTCAGCGAATTAAGTCAATTTATTATATGGTGTGACGTCATCGGTCGAGTGCTCCATTCATTTCAACGGGGCTCCCCAACGTTCGCACGTCTGTTATTTTTCGATAACGGACGGGTTGGTCTATAACAGACCGCTGTCAATGGCAATAAGACTTTTCACTGCTAAAGCGACTTTTCAACAAGACTCTAATCAGCTGCTGTGATAGACAACACCTGTTGTCCTGGCTACCTAGCTGTTGCCTAGCGGTGTTCCACAACTAAACGGCACTGTTTTGTTTTTGCGCAGCAACAATCTTTTGACATTAAAAATTATAATAGACTTAACATTAAATAGGCCTAAAGAAATGTCCCCGCCATGTGTGAATCATTTAAGTATATCCATATAATAAGCGGGTTAACTTTTGGCGAGTCGGTCACTTTGTGGAATAGCAGCACTTCAGAGATTCTCTCTGTCGTGCTGCTATTCCACGGTAGCGACCTTCTCGCCGAACGTTAACCCTTACTGAATGTCGATGTGTGCCAGCGAGACTTGCAGGCGAGTAGGCGAGTACTGTACAAGCGATGCGGTGTGGGCGGATCCCGAGTTGAAAATATATCAGCTTCGAGTGAGGCGAGTTAGCGAGTAACCAATTGGAATGCAGAGTTCGGTACTGCTCGCCTGTTCATTGGCAGTTAAAGTCGCGGGAACTTTCAGCGAACGTTCCATGAAAGAGTGGCGAGTAGGCGAGCAAGCGAAAAGCTAGCTTTGTGTTTGTACGCCCCTTTAAATGGGCGGTCCAACCCAAAACCAATGCAATTCTCCACTTGGGCTGAGTCAGGTGTGTCATTATGATCGTGTAGTAGTGTATATCTACGTGCACTTGACCTTTCCCTGACATCTGCCATCGTAATACTTTTGTCATTTCCAGCAGCTACACAACATTTCCCAAACAGAAAGACAGACAAACGAACCAACACGACCAAAAACGTAACCTACTTGACGCAGGTAAAAAAAATAATAAAATAAAATAAAAAGGGGTGTATGAAAATGACAGAGACAGTGTGGACAGAAAGGAAATAGAGGAAAAATATAAACAAAAGACCACAGAATATATATTGAGGAAGAAAGCAGAACAAATCAAAGCAGATAAATAAGCAGAGGAAATGATGCCCTTATTCTTGTTGTGTCCTTTCTTCTACACTCCCTGTGTTCTTTACATCTCTACCTATTAGGTCACACCACTTGATGTGTTGTCATTGATGCATGCATTCCTTTCAAAGCAATGCAGGTGGCACTGGCAGTTCATCACCCTATTGTGGTTCGTTCAGAGGTTGAAGAGAAACAAGACATCAACATTATCAAGGCTGTGATGTGTGATGTCATTGCCTCAAATAGCTCCGGATGCTGTACTGTCAACTGTTTTACTCTTATCCTTAGTGTGATGGTGTTGATGATGGCTATTTGTGGATCTGTCACAGACACTGCTGTCATCATCATAGAAGATGTTCTGTAAAAGCTCCAGAGGTCTCCGCTATAAATTTATACTGACACTGATACGCTGAGATACTCCAAGTAAGTGAAGTAAGAGTTTGTCCTCTGCGTGTTACATTTGCCAAATTGGGAAAGACTAGATACGTGTTGTGTCCTTAAGCGCTAAATGAGAGGAATTAATATTCAACTCTGGGCTGTGTTCCAGTGGTATTGAAGTGATCAAGGACTATAAGCCCTGTCTGGGTTGAAGTAGAGGGGGTAGTTGGTGGGGTTTGTAAATGGGGGAGGGGGCAAGGATGGGCGACAGAGGAACGATACTGGAAATCAGCCAAATCATTCAGACTGAGAGGTCCCTGTCGATTCATCTTGTCAGCAATAATGGCCAGTCGTCTCGGCAGATCAAGTGCTCATCGCCTCCTGTCGCTCAGAGAAAAAAATGTGAGTGGTCCCACTCTGCGCTGGGCTCGTTCACTCATTTTTATAACTTCATAATAAAGGTCAACCCCTTTCATTTGCTGCAATAATGATTACGGATGCGCCCTGCAATCAAAACCGAAATATTCAACAACGTGGCTTTTCGACCTCTGCTAATTAGCATGTGGGCTTGCACCATTGGTTTGCATTTTTTTTATTCTAATTTCAATTTTAACTACCAAGCAATTGAGTTATAGTACACAGTGACTTTGCTTGCTAAACTCATTAGTACAGTTTCGCAGTGGCCAATACATGGGTTTTCTTTTTTTGTTTCCCCCTGGATGTGCACAACTCGACCTCTGATTGTTGAAAACCACCGTCGGTAAAAAAAAAAATAGCTCACGTGGTTGGCTGACAGTGACTTGCCCCTCCTCACAACATTGTGTTTAATATACACTGTGAACCCCTATATGAAATGATGCAAACACTTTGACACAAGCACATATAAAACATAGCGGTGACATCCAATTAAAAAGAGAAGTCATTTGCCTTAAATAACCAAGAGCAGATGGCTTGTTCTTGTTTGAGGGGGTCAGTGGGAATGGCTCTGTGTGAACAAAATGCTACTCCATTTTGCTGTGTACATATATATTGCTTAGGAAATGTTTTAGTTTTGGCTCAGAATATCGAAGCACACATTGTAGGGCCAAAAAGACTTTAAGATAATCCAAAAATGTTTCAGCTGTACATTAAGAATTTTCTTGGAAGAAAATCAATATCCTACCGAGTCAACAGATATGAGATTATGTGTGTTACACAATTGAAAGAATTGTTTTATTTCCCCGCTTTTCATTTTGCAGAGAGTAGCCACTACTAAAAGCACAGAGTTACTATCAGTCTCACGGAGAAGTCACAAACCATATTACATGCTGATATGCTGAGAAAAATCACTACCTCTGTAGCACAGGGAACTCACCATCAGTCTCTGTGGTACCGAAAAGCCATTTTCTTTATTACGAGCACACAGAAGTCGCTAAAAAACCCCCACACTATATAGGCTACTTCATTGGAGGCTATATCACAATCCAACACTATGTTAAGATGAAGAAATTGCATTTTCTGACAGTGACACAAAGAGGTCACCAGGAACATATCAGAGTCAATGAGAAATTCACTTTCTCCAAGAATAGAAGCCTGTGTCCTATTCTGTAGTTGCCTGGTTAACACCAGACCTAATCACAAGTGATCGAAACGATTGTGTAGAACTAAAGGCAGTATGGGAGTTCCCAGGCTAATTCTGTAGTGGAGGTGTTCAAAATAATGAGGTCCATGGCTGATAAACCCTGTCACTGATTTCCACCCTATGACTGGTGATACATATATAGGACCCTATAACTACATACACTATCAATACATAATTATACCTATATATCAGTATCAGTTAAAATAAAGACGGGCACAGAGAAATGGCACTGTATACGTGTAAGTCACACATACAGAAAACTGACCAACTAGCTTGCTAATGCTTTAGTCACAGGGGGTGCATCCCAATATGTGACCTTGCCTCCTCCACTTGTGCTTGTCTCCTCGTCCCGCCTCCTGGCCTCTCCTCCGTGGAGAAAACGATAAAGTTTCCCAGCTGTCAGCCTCGCCACAACAACTTTTGAGGGACTGTTTTTCATTCACCATCCCAATTGCAAATGAGAAAAAGACTTTACAATTGAGCTTTTGCAAGATATTGAAATATAATGCTGTTGTCAGTGATGACATCATGACGAGAAGCGAGTGGAGGAGGCAAGTGGAGGAGGCAAGGTCCCATATTAAGATGCACTTAGGGTATATACTGTAGCCAATCCCAGGTGTGCCGATTACCTGCCTCCCCATCCCCCTAGAATCGCCCCTATGTCCACGTAACACAGTCTTCGTAACACATTGCAAGAAGGATACATCAGTATACATTCATTACTGACCTAACTACTGGGAACAACAAAAAAAACAATGGATGAATATCATTATAATATAATGAATATGTCAGTCACTGAGAGCTACACATTAATGTTTTGCACGCACAAGCCGGTCATAATTTCCCAGAATTAAGGAATGCCAACTTGTCAGACCTTAATTAACATTGGGAATTGCTGTCTTAATGACACGGTACTGCAAGTTCACGTTTGCCAGCGGGGATCAATTGCAGTCTGTAAAACCACTCTTTAATTTGTTATGTAGACTCGTGCAGATAGGCCTTCCAATGGGCCTGTTAAATCATTGTTGAAATGACTAAACTACAGTATTTCATAGCACATTGCTATGGCATTATTGAGAGCATTAAGTAACATGTAGATTAGTATGAAGATTTGGTCATTACCATCTAAGTGACAGTAGGTTACAACATAGCCTCCAAACGCAAAGGGGTTAACATAGTGATTGTGTCATGTGCATTACTTTATACGCCTACTGTATTAACATTGGTGCATGGTTAAAGCAGCATCACAGATATGCTGTATACCTTGTGATGTGCCTACCGTCTTTCTCCTTTACGCGTGTACGAAGACTTCAGATGCAAAAGTGCCTTTTCAGAAAATAATCTTAATTCATTTTTATTTAATACAAAGCTATCAAAATTGCATATTTTTTTATTTTATTTATGTAATGTAACTATTTATATGTATTATCAAGTACATGAATGTAAACCAAACCAACAACGGGGTTCTCTAAAAATATAGAAGTGCAGGTCTTCAGAAATGGAGTTAGTGGTTTTTGCATTTGAACTCTTCAATATTATTTGTGTTCTGGGTATGTGGCTAATATAGACCTCTATTGTATGGCATGCCTTCATGCATTGCAGTAATGCACTAGAGAGCTTAACGTAGTGTCCTGAACAGCCTACTACACTGTGCTGTGTTGTAATATGGAAGCCGCATAATGGACATCTTGTTATATGCATTGTGCATGTGTAGGTATATTTCTGCTCTTGGTATATGGCTCAGACGGAACTGTATTGCATGCATTACAGTGATGCACTGGGTGGCATAATTCAGTTTCTTGGACAGGCTGTGACACTGTGCTGTGATGTGCTTCACTCTGCTAAGGGAACTGTTTTGCAAAGACTGGCTTTTACTCCGACTACACCCGCTGGCCACCTACAGAAAGCCGAACCCTGCAGTCCCGTGGGAGTATTTAAATGACCTGGCTCTCCCCCAGTTACAACCAGCCCTACCCCCTCCCCCCAACCCACCACCTCCTTTAGTACCCACTCCACTATCCCACAGAACCACCACTTCCCATGGGGGATTTCTAAGACACCACCTCATGCCCAAAGGGGGTATGGATGAGGATGGTGTGTTTGCGTGCGTGCGTGCGTGTGTGCGAGAGAGAGAGACAGGGGGGTGGGTATGGATGAGGATGGTTGGTGTGTGTGTTTGTGTGCATGCGTGTGTGTGTGTGTGCGTGCGTGTGCGAGAGAGAGAGATTGGGGGGGGTGGGGGGTGTGCATTGAATCAGTAAGTAACTATGAGAGAGGGGTTTTATGACGGTCATCAAAATGTCCTGATGCTTTACAGTGCTGCCAAGCCATGTGCTTAATCAACGCAGAAATGTAATTTGTTGCAGCTTTTACAATGTATTAACTTAAAGATACAGAAGGGCTGTATTAAAAAAAAACAAATGGAGGTGGACAGTGGCCAGGAACACTGGACTTTCACTTTCTCGGCTTTATGACGTTACCTAGGAAGTTAGAATCTGGAGAACAGACCAGTCGTGTCTCTCTGCATGTCCATGTTTTACATTTCATATGTGAAACGTGATCAGTGGTGATAGATAGATAGATAGATAGATAGATAGATAGATAGATAGATAGATAGATAGATAGATAGATAGATAGATAGATAGATAGATAGATAGATAGATAGATAGATAGATAGATAGATAGATAGATAGATAGATAGATAGATAGATACGGACAGATAGAAAGATAGATCTATATATTGATAGAGTACACACATATGCATGCATGCATACATACATTCTGCACACACTGCAGCCCAAATACATACACTGTACTTGTACACTATAGCATGACAGCTAACATGAGTACTTTTTTTTTTTTTTTACACCTTTTTAAGGTCATTATAACCTTCACATATGGCGTGTATTCAGATGACTCATACAGTAGCTACAATATGTCTTTGTAGTATACAGTAGCTACAATATGTCTTTGTAGTATACAGTAGCTACAATATGTCTTTGTAGTATACAGTAGCTACAATATGTCTTTGTTCTTTATACAGTAGCTACAATATGTCTTTGTAGTATACAGTAGCTACAATATGTCTTTGTAGTATACAGTAGCTACAATATGTCTTTGTAGTATACAGTAGCTACAATATGTCTTTGTAGTATACAGTAGCTACAATATGTCTTTGTAGTATACAGTAGCTACAATATGTCTTTGTTCTTTATACAGTAGCTACAATATGTCTTTGTAGTATACAGTAGCTACAATATGTCTTTGTAGTATACAGTAGCTACAATATGTCTTTGTTCTTTATACAGTAGCTACAATATGTCTTTGTTCTTTATACAGTAGTTACAATATGTCTTTGTAGTATACAGTAGTTACAATATGTCTTTGTAGTATACAGTATAATATGTCTTTGTAGTATACAGTATAATATGTCTTTGTAGTATACAGTAGTTACAATATGTCTTTGTAGTATACAGTAGTTACAATATGTCTTTGTAGTATACAGTAGCTACAATATGTCTTTGTAGTATACAGTAGCTACAATATGTCTTTAGTATACAGTAGCTACAATATGTCTTTGTAGTATACAGTAGCTACAATATGTCTTTGTTCTTTATACAGTAGCTACAATATGTCTTTGTTCTTTATACAGTAGTTACAATATGTCTTTGTAGTATACAGTAGTTACAATATGTCTTTGTAGTATACAGTAGTTACAATATGTCTTTGTAGTATACAGTAGTTACAATATGTCTTTGTTCTTTATACAGTAGCTACAATATGTCTTTGTTCTTTATACAGTAGCTACAATATGTCTTTGTAGTATACAGTAGCTACAATATGTCTTTGTAGTATACAGTAGCTACAATATGTCTTTGTAGTATACAGTAGCTACAATATGTCTTTGTTCTTTATACAGTAGTTACAATATGTCTTTGTAGTATACAGTAGCTACAATATGTCTTTGTTCTGTGTCCTGCAGTCCTTCATGCCGTCTGAATTCAGTGTAGCAGACTCCAGATGCTGTAAGCTGCAGGCAGCAGTACTCAAGTAGTAGTGTGTTAGTGTGTTTTTATTGAAGACTATCTTACATACCCACATACATGACACAACACTACAGCACATACAGGACACAACACTACAGCACATACATCTCACACACTTGCACACAGACCAGTAAATTATTTCTTCTCTCTCTGTCTCTCTCTCTGTCTCTCTCTCTCTCTCTCTCTCTCTCTCTCTCTCTCTCTCTATGTTTTTATGTTCTCATACTCTCTTTTGTTTTGTTTTTTTGTGCTTATTGTATGCGTCAACTGTCTAGTGTCGATTTAATGTACAAAAAAAAAAAAAGGATTTATAGAAGTACAGAAGTGTGCATGTGAAGGGAAATGGACCTCTGGGGATGGGTATTGTTTACTGGAAACTGAAATGATTATTGAACTGTATAGTACTTGATGTGTAATGTTAGTGAACTGCCGAACCATTGTCAACAAAGATGTTGTTGGTAAACTACATTGAGATATTGTACACTAAGCTACTTTCTATAAATAAAGTAAAAAAAAAAGTAGTAGTGTGTGATTCAAGCGCACACACGCACGCATGCACGCGCACACACACACACACACACACAGACACGCAGGCACACACACACACGCATGCACACACACACGCATGCACACACACACACACACACATGCACACACACACACACACACACACACACACACACACACACACACACACACACACACACACGCACACACACCACTCAGGGACATTTCTCTTCAGGGCATTTCTGCCTTTAGCACTTTCTGGAGCATACTAGTTACTCGCTCAGCGAATGAAGTCAATAGAATGTGAATGTGTTCCAGCGAGACTCGCAGGCGAGCACTGTACAAGCGATGCGATGTGGGCGGATTCCGAGTTGAAAATATTTTATCTTCGAGCGAGGCGAGTAAGCGAGTAACCAATTAGAATGCAGAGTTCGGTACTTCTCACCTGTTCATTGGCAGTTAAAGCCGCGGGAACTTACAGTGAACGTTCCATGAAAGAGAGGCGAGTAGGCGAGCAAGCAAAAAGCTAGCTTTGTGTGTGTACGCCGCTTTAGAGGATGTGTGTGTGTGTGTGTGTGTGTGTGTGTGTGTGTGCAGGCTAGAGTACGTGTGTGCGTGCGTGTGGGTGTGAGTGTGATGTGTCTTAGCCACATCAAAGGAAATGGTTCAGTTTTACCAATGCACCATTTGATTTCATTGACACTGTACAATTATAGAATTTCAAAAAATTAGTTTCACCTTACCTTTTGTATAGCACACTGTAAAACAGCACATTAAATGTTTAACCCCTTTGCGAAGAGCCCATGTGCTTTGCACAGAGAATATGTTGCTTTTTAGCTATGAGTAAACAGGCCCGCCAGCAGGTCCATCTGCACAAACAGGCTTCTCACCGTACTTTTGGTTAATTACAAAATTTACAGTGCATCCATAACTGCGCTAACAGAGTGGAGTGAACTTTTTGTCCCCAGGTTGAAATTTGTCTTGGGCTCTACAGTCACTACATTCCATACAGTACTTACATAACCAGCATATAACAGAACATACATAAAAAAAGAACATTGGAAAAACATAGAAAACATTAAAATAAAAAAAACATCAAAGTGTGCACTGCATGTCAATGGCATGTCCATCCGTCATTAACAGACAAGGTATTCCCTGATGGGAGGTTATCCGAATAATACATTTCAAACACAGCATGTATTCAGTCCAAAAGAACTGACAGGGATGTCGCAACATTTAGATTGACAGTTTGTACAGGACCTTGTCTCGTGATCTGGCTTGAATGACATCACTACCCTTTCAAGGACTTAAAGTAGCTGGCTTGTAGATACTCAAGGTTCACGTAGTACATGATCTCCCAAAAGCATGGTGAAGCTGCAGGTTGCATATCCCTCATGGCGGCTCTTGGCATCTCACCATAAGTCTTGAAAAAGCAAAACAAAAGAAAAGTGTTAATGATTAAGACATGGCTCTTCCATCTCAGTCATCATAAATATGGTACACGCTAGAGGCTAGTGAGAGTGAAACATGATGAAAACACATGGCATGGATGAATCATGACAAACATTTCAATTCATTTAGCCTACCTTTGATCTCACAAAGTTAAATAAAAGGCAATTCTATGTGGTGCTATGTTAACAGGCTACAACAGTTATCTGATTCTTAACTGTATTTAATTACCATCCCAACTGTGTGGCGCGCTGCTGTTAAGACTGCTTATAAGCTAAAGTAGCCTAGCTTTCAAATGCAATGGGCAGACAAGATACATTGCTACATTGCTATATTTGTTTGAAATGATTTGGGGGCAAAATATGAGCGAAACACATCGCAATATGACACAAACTACCGGACAAAATACCTTCTACGTTGGATTTGGACTTTAATTCAAAGACAATATGCACACAATGTCAAGTAAATCCGTTTGTTTTCCGTGTCTGTCTTCAGTCTGTTTCGTTTCTGTCCCACTGTTATTTACTCGCTAGCGGCAGCGCAAGACGCCGTATGTGTTGCCAGGTGTAGAACGACAAATAAGCAATTAGTGTTGCCAGGTGTAGAACGAAATAAGCTGTTTTGGGCTGTCTTGGAAAAAAGCCCAAAACAGCTGCTTATAATCATTTAACCCTTCTTCCTTGAAAAATCTATGGCACCCTGGTCAAGATTTTAGGTTATTTTATAAAATGCTGCATTTTCTCTAATTTGAGACTTTCTTGGATAGGGAAATATAAACTATAAATTATAGAAAATATTATTGAAATGAAAAAATGATAAAATATAAATGGAGATTAATTTACATTCATGATTTTATCTCATTTTAACATTTAATTTGAGATCTTTTCCTCAGAAAGATTAAGATTTGGGGGGAAATCGTCGCATATCAAAAAACCGTGCAGAAAACCGTGATATCAATTTTCATCAAGAAAACCGTGATGCAAATTTTTTCCAAAACCGCCCAGCCCTAGTGTGTACGCATGGGCTGTTATGCATGACATATAAAGATCTTACTTCCTACATCCTGATGTTTGAGGACTCCTCGGATAATTAGTGTCGCAGACCCAGCAGAGCAGAAGTACTCTTCTTTCATTTGTGTCCTACAGCAGAAAAAGAATGAATAACTATGAGTATTGTAATAGTAATTGGGATTTTACTGTGAAATATATAGTACAACTGGCACCCATGTTAATAACTGGATCATACACTCAACATTTCAGTGCTGGTTTCTTCCCTCGATGCAGACACAGCCTCATACACATTAAGCGGTTTTGGTGCCAGGTCATCACGTCCATCGAGGAACGACTCTGTGCCTACCGGAATGACTCTGTGCCTACCGGTGCCCAAAGAGGAAGACAAAAAGAAAGACAACAAGTTTGAGAGTTTGGCAGACAAATAGACAGAACATACAGTAAACCGTTACTTGTCTGAAGTGACACCAGACAGTACTGTAGGCATTCCATACACATTCACAGAATCAAAGAACAATATCAGGCCAGCTCTCATTGTGTGTGTCTGTGTGTGTGTGTGTGTGTGCGTGCACGCGCATTAACGCCTGCTGTTGTGCATTGATTTAAAAAACTTACTTCATACATGTGCTGATGATATCCAAGAGCTTCGCCAACCCAGCTGAGCAGCATTCTTCTCCTTTTACTTGTGTCCTACAGCCAAAAAATAAGCAGTTATTGTGATTTTATTGTTAAAGTAATAGGCCTACAATACAGTTGACATTTGTCCTGAACTCAGTCACTTACATCTCTCAGACAATCCAAATCGGTTTTCATTGGTTTACTTCTTCAGTGACTTAGTTCCAGCTTCCTACACATCCAGCTGTCTTGGTAACAGGTCAGAGGAAAGACGTCCATCTTATCCAGAGCATAAGAGATGAAAAAAAAAAAGACAAAACGTTACAGAGCTTTGCAGACACACCTTCAAAACATACAGGCAAACTAAATATAGTCTATGAAAGGCTTTTGTCTCACTACTGTAGTGCACACAACAACTTTACATATTTCATTTACATTAACAAAAATATAAACCAACCAGTCTTCGGAAATACTGAACATACTACAGAGTACAATATCACACAGTCACACTAGAACTAAACGGTCTCTGGGACAACTACACACGCACGATTTGCGGCTGATATCAGCTATCATGCATAGCTTGTTGAAGTAGCTGTTGCCTTATTGCCTATAGAGCTAGCCACAACTTTCTTTAAACCATGAAACTTCCCTGTAGCGTCAACAAAGCAACAAATCCCTGCTCGTGAAAGAGAGAAATTGGCTAACTATAACCCTCCGCATTAAAGCCTTATGATTTTGGAACACAACGACAGGTGAATGTAAACAGTTTTCCACGCAGCCAGCTTCATCCGCATACGGTAATCAAACAGTTATGTAGTAGGCTACACAAGCTACGACGCTAACCAAACAAGCAAAGCACATAGCACATACGAGCCGAGATAAGAAACGTCAGTTGACACAAACACACCATTGTCGCGACAACATTTTCTTGCGCAAGCAAGCTGACCAAGCACATGATGCGACTTACCACACCTGCCGGTAATATTATGCGCGAGCTCTCCCTCTGCCTTTATCAGAGTTCGGACTCGCAGTGAGCTCAGAATATCGCAGGCGAAGTCACACAAGCACTTGCACCCACAAAACTAGTTATAGGTGATACAAAAAAAGAAGAAAATTCATCGACTTCCCTGATGTAGAACTAACATGACACTTGTGGTAACCGAAGACAGTCTTCAGATGCCAGCCTGCCCCCCGAACGAAAATGCTGTCGTTATTGCATTCTCGGTTGGGTTGAGCAGGTGAAGTAGCGGCTAGATATCATTTGTCAGATTTGTGTCAGTTTAGCGTCCTGCATTAGGTATCGCCTGTGTAGTGGACACACTTAGCCAATCTACCTAAAAAAGTATCCGCCCAACCTGGCAGCCAACCATCCGTTATGAGCTATATTAAGCGAAATAGCAACCAAATGAATCCCAGAAGGGCTAACATTATGACTTACCGTAGCTAACTAACCACCGTTGACAGAACCTGGACGAAGGCTGGAGGAACATGTAACTTTCCAATGAAATGTAAGCTTAGCCTACATTTGTAAAATTCATTAAAGAAAGCATCTATATTCCCATATCCACCACAGGACAGCAAACCGCTGCAGTTATGACTAAGTGCTTATTCATTTGCTCCCCTTAAAAGACTAGTTAATACCGTTTCCTCCTATTACTCGAAATGTGTTAACTTTCTATGAAATGTGCCTTTGCTTTCCACAAACAGGAACTCACGGCTGACGCACATTTACACCGCGAAAAGCAATATATGGCAAGTTTATATACATAAAAGGCGCACACTTACCGAAACAATGCTTCCATAAGCCATCCGATGTCCTCTCTTCTGGACGTTGGTAGCCCGGTAGCCGTTTTGGCAATGGCGACCGGTAAAATTCAAAATTCAAATATCGTTGACAAGATAACTTAGATTACAGGGTTGAAATGACCCAGGGCCTGGGTGCTGATGTGGGTTTGGCCAATAACCCAGGTAATGGGTCAGAAAAATAACCCAATATGGGTTATATTTAACCCATTTTTTATAGAAAAGCAATTGACCCAGGGGTTTAGTCAAAGTAATAACCCAGCTCTTTTTAGAGTGTAGCAGTAGGATAGCAGTGCGCACACTGAGGAAGGCAGAGCGCCGAAACGCGTCTGTGTAATAAAGAAACCTATGCATGGTGCGACCTTTTTTCATTTTTCAGATTTACAATATTTTGGTCAGCATCCTTAAAAGGAAGAAAAAAACTGTTGGGTGACGCCTGCTCCAACCCTTATGTACTTGAAAAATCTGCCATCTGTACAGGTATCTACAAACTCCGGCCAAATGCTCAACATTCAAAATAGCATTCATCAATTTAAGATAAGTAACTTGTTAACATTTTAAATGTTATTTTTTATGTTTATACATACATGTTTACTGTAATATTAAGACTTGTAATTCATATTACTCATAAATCACATGGCAACATGACAAGTATCACACAGTGGAACAATTTACAACAATTTACATTGGGTTTTTTTTTATCAGTATGTAATGCACAGAACGGTGTTAAAGTCATTTTGTAATCAGGACATTCCTTTTCTCTCTCTTTCTCTCTCTCACACACACACGCACACGCACACACACACACACACACACACACACACACACACACACACACACACACACACACACACACATGACTTGCAGTCAGTGGGAGACTTGGGCCTGCCAGGACGAACACAGCCTCTATCCTTGCAGGGATGGATGACAGACAAACACGCAACTCTTGATCTAAAGCTCTGAGGCTCCCTGTGCTTGTTCTTAATGAACGTCAAGCTGGAAAAGCTCAATTCGCACAAATATGTACTGGAGAATGGCAACAGCATGTCAATAGCTGTGCTTGACAATGTCGGGTAATTCTGTTGCACGGAAATCCACAATGTATCAAGTGACGTGTCATGAAACTCCATCCGTAAAGTGCGATCCTCTCTCATCTCAGCCAGTTGCTCCTGCGCCTGCATTGGCAGGTCGGCTGCGCTCTCCACAGCGCACGCATTCCATGGGTCACGTACCCAGTCAAAGCCAGCGAAGGTCTCCGCTGGAAAATAGATGTTACATCTCTCCTCGAGGATTTGCAAAAAAAAAATTGGTGTTGGGATGTTGGTTGTACAGAGGGAACATCTCAACTTTCCCCTGCTTCATACGAGACCGCCAGAGTGTGAGTTTGGACTTGAAGCCGCACAGTTTGTCAGATGATGTCAGAAGATTTTCCGCTTTCCCTTGCATTTTAGTGTTAAGTTCGTTTAGGTGTTTGAAGATATCTGCAATCGCCATCGGTGCACACACTGATGCAGTTAGTCCAACATAGACCTCCTTGTTCAAGGTATTCGGTTGTCACCCGATAGATCTCCTCTCCCGTTGTTTTGTGAGGCAAACATTTGCAAAATAAAAAATTGTCCCGAATTTCTTCTCCATCGACAAACCTAACACATCCACTCACGTCTGTTGACTCATCCACTTGCAAAGCAAATTTCCCACATTGTCTGATTTTGTCAAACACCACCTCTTCTATGTCTGCTGACATGTCATTGATTCGCCTTGCAATTGTTGAGTTTGAAAGGGGAACTTTCGAAATCTCTTTGGCTGCTTGTGGGCCCAACATTTTCTTAACCATAGCTATCAGGCTTGTACGAAATTCCGAATGGAAAGAATTTCAATTCAAAGTAATGCCATAATACGAACACTAGGTGGTGGTGTTCTATGTACTTTCAATGGGTGGTGTAGATTAAATTAAAAGAAATTCAAGGTAATGGCACCACCTAGTGTTCATATTATGGCATTATTTTGAATTGAAATTCTTTCCATTCGGAATTTCGTACAAGCCTGATAGCTATGCATGATGGCATTATGGTTTTCTTGGCAATGGTATGGGGACATTTAGCTTTAGCTATTATTTCGGCTACCATATAGCTAGTCTCCTGAGCATTTTTTGAGACACTGGTACTTTTGAGCATCACCTGCTCCTGTCGGCTGTGCTGACTCTTCAAACGAAGAAAATATTTGATCGGTCTGTACTGGGTGATGGGTCTTCAGATGCCTTTTTAACTTGCTGGGTACCATGGCCTGGTTGGATAGTGTCATATTGCACAGCAGGCACAGCGGTTGAGGGCAGGATGGGTCGCCGGTGGAGATGAACCCGAACGTGAGGAAATTGTCGTCATACTGCCGTTTCTTTTTCTTGTTGGTCTCTACCTCCGTCCGTGAATTGCCACACGATGAAGATGAGGAAGTTACTGTTTCAGATTGAGACGAGTCCGATTCTGGGGCTTTTATTTTCAGAAATTTGTCCATTGTTACAGTCGTAACACACAACCAGTGAGTTACTCTCACTGTACAATGTACAGAACTGACGCAACGTGAGCTCAGAAAAGTAACACATTTTGCGGACGTCACACAACCTACATTCAAGTTGTGGTGGCATAAATGTACAGTGTTAATGTTAGGGTAGATGAAAAAATCCACTGACTAAGCATTCATTTATTAATTTAGACACCTGTTTATCATATTACACGCTTTGTATATTTATTGACGTCAATTTCACATAATGTCAGCCACGTTTCTGCGGCACCCCTGAGCACCTCGGTTGAGAAACACTGGGATATAGCATATTATCATACATAACTGTCATTCAGTGAGAAGAATTAGAGTGGAGACATGGGCTATTTAAATAAATGTTACTTCCTTCCACTTCTGAAATGTCCTCACCAATGGACTTGAAGGGTTGTGTGCATCAGAGTTTTCCACATCTTATGATAGATTAGAATGCCACCTGCTTTGGAGAAAAACAAATTATCAGAATGATACCTGATATTGAAGAGGCCTATTTCATCTACGGTACCTTGCCACCCTTCTCCCCCTCCGCTGTCCCCAGAGGGGCTCTTGGAAGAGAGGAAGTGCACTTCAGAATCTCCTCTGAGTGCCCTGTATTCCATCTGCCTCATCATTGAAGCAGGAACACTCATACAATTCCCCACCATGCACCACGAGACCTGTGTTGGGGTGCATTCCAATATGCGACCTCGCGTCCTCCACTTGTGCTTGTGGCCTCGCCCCGCCTCCTTACCCCTCCTTTGTGGAGAACAATTAAGTTTCCCCGCTGTCAGTCAGGCCACAACAAATTTTGGTGGACTATTCTTCATTCACCATCCAGTTTGAAAATGAGGAAATTACTTTACAATTGAGCATTTGCGAGATATTTAAATATAATACTGTTGTCAGTGATGTCATCATGACATATTACTTCCTGGTACGAGGTCACAAGCACAAGTGGAGGACGCAAAGTCGCATATTGGAACGTACCCTTCGCCTATGCAGATACAGTATAGCCTCTTACACACTCATGCATGCAGGAACACACATGAATGCATACACGCACACACACACACACACGCAAACACTCTCACACACACACACACATGTGCGCACAGTCACGCACTCACACACACACGGACATTGAAGCAGG
>NC_085867.1:3957692-3965192 GCF_034702125.1 Engraulis encrasicolus
TTCCTACCACTCCTGTCCACCTTATAAACTTAGATATTAAATACAAAATATAAAAGAAATGTGTTTAATATTTATACATGGATCTTTGAAGTGCATAGGCTTAAAACCAAACGACTATTGTGAAAATGAGGCAAAAAAAAAAAATGGGGCAAATGATAACACTGTTTTAATGGTTCACTATTACAGTGAATGTACCACATTAGGTACAGTGTAATAACCATTGTAACAATATTTAATACCATGTAATACCAGTGTAACACCATGTACCAATTTGTACATCATGTATTTGTGTGTAAGTGGTATTACATGGCATTGCATATTGTTACACTGGTTATTACACTGTACCTAATATGGTAGATTCACTGAAATGGTGAACCATTAGAATAAGGTGTTACCGGGCAAATCAATCGACCCAGTCAGAAGCTATGGGCCAAATTAAAATTCCGCCATTTTGAGAGTGTTGACCTCCACACTCGAATCAGTTCATGAACCTACCCTAGAAATATTCGGCCATCTTGAATTCAGCCATCTTGAAAGTGTTGACCTCCAAACTCAAATCAGTTCATGAACCTACCCTAGAGCATTCACACACCAAATCTGGGATAAATCCATCCACCCGGTCAGTAGTTATGGGCCAAACAAAAATTCGGCCATCTTGAAAGTGTTGACCTTAAAACTCGAATCAGTGCATGAACCTACCCTAGAGCATTCACACACCAAATCTGGGACAAATCCATCCACCCGGTCAGAAGTTATTGGCCAAACAAAAATTCGTCCATCTTGAAATCAAAAATTATCGCGTTAACACGAAAGACCTTACGCGGCGGCGGACAATATATAACTTTTTATATCCCCGAAATGCGGAGCGTCGGGGATGTAATGGTTTTGCGTGCAGCGCCGTGTCTGCCACCGCCGCCGCGTAAGGTCTTTCGTGTTAACGCGATAACTTTTGAACGGATGTTTGGATTTGTCCCAGATTTGGTGTGTGAATGCTCTAGAGCAGGTTCATGAACTGATTCGAGTTTGGAGGTCAACAATTTCAAGATGGCCGAATTCAAGATGGCCGAATTTTTGTTTGGCCCATTACTTCTGACCGGGTGGATGGATTTGTCCCAGATTTTGTGTGAATGCTCTAGGGTGGGTTCATGAACTGATTAGAGTTTGGAGGTTAACACTTTCAAGATGGCCGAATTCAAGATGGCCGAATTTTTGTTTGGTCCATAACTTCTGACCGGGTGGATGGATTTGTCCCAGATTTGGTGTGTGAATGTTCTAGGGTATGTTCATGAACTGATTCGAGTTTGGAGGTCAACAATTTCAAGATGGCCGAATTCAAGATGGCCGAATTTTTGTTTGGCCCATTACTTCTGACCGGGTGGATGGATTTGTCCCAGATTTGGTGTGTGAATGCTCTAGGGTGGGTTCATGAACTGATTAGAGTTTGGAGGTTAACACTTTCAAGATGGCCGAATTCAAGATGGCCGAATTTTTGTTTGGTCCATAACTTCTGACTGGGTGGATGGATTTGTCCCAGATTTGGTGTGTGAATGTTCTAGGGTAGGTTCATTAACTGATTCGAGTTTGGAGGTCAACAATTTCAAGATGGCCGAATTCAAGATGGCCGAATTTTTGTTTGACCCATCACTTCTGACTGGGTGGATGGATTTGTCCCAGATTTGGTGTGTGAATGCTGCAGGGTAGGTTCATGAACTGATTCGAGTTTGGAGGTCAACACTTTCAAAATAGTGGAATTTTTATTTGGCCCATAACTTCTGACTGGGTGGATTGATTTGCCCGGTAACTCCTTAATTTAATGGTTCACCATTTCAGTGAATCTACCATATCAGGTAGGCCTACAGTGTAATAACCAGTGTAACAATATTTAATACCATGTAATACTAGTGTAATACCAGTGTAAAAATAGGCAATACCAGGTACAGTGTAATAACCAGTGTAACAATACGTAATACCATGTAATACTAGTGTAATACCAGTGTACAAATATGCAATACCATGTAATACCACTTACACACAAATAGCCTACATGATATAAGTACAAAATTGGTACATGGTGTCACACTGGTATGACGTGGTATTAAATATTGTTACACTGGTTATTACACTGTACCTAATGTGGTATACCCACTGTAATAGTGAACCATTAAAACAGTGTTACCATTTGCCCCATTTTTTCCTTTCACTTTCCATTTTCACAATAGTCATTTGGTTTTAAGCCCATGCACATCATTGATCTATGTATAGATATTAAATATGTTTATTTTATATTTTGTATTTATCATAAACGTTCATGAAAAGGTGGACGGGAGTGGTAGGAATGATTGGGGACTGGAAGCGTCGCGTTTCGGGGATATACCTTAAGCAGTCGAAGGCGACTGCACAGGCAGTCTAGTTTAGCTTTAGTATTAAGATCATTTTGGCCAAGAATCAATTTCATGTATGAGAGAACTTTGACATAAGGTAAAACATTGTTGGGCTTGGTTCTGCCTCCAGTAGGGGTATCTGGAATACAAAGGCCCTTTTGCACCCTTTGTCACTAGCCTAAAAGAACCCATGCCGTTCTGGGGGCAATATTAGCCTGGTTCTCACAGACTTTGCATGTGTGTAGCTTCGGAGCTGTCGGTGAGAACGAGGCTAGTGAAATATGGCTGTCCTCAGGAAGTTTGTGAACAGTAATGCGGTTGTTGTACACCAATTGTTCTTCTGCCCCCTGCATGTTCGGATGAAGATAGTTGGATGCATACCTGTCAACTTTGAGCTCCCAAAATCCGGGAAAAGTCCCATATTTTAAGCCAAAATTCGAGAAATTTTCCTAAGGTCAAATTCTGACAGTCAACGGGATGACAGAGACGGATCTGACGGTGCGTTCTACTCTACTTTTCACAACAGTGCGTGTGCAAAGACAGTCCAGTCTAAAACCCCTCAGCACACGTTTTACAGCGTGGAAAAACAATGAAATAAAAACAAAACAATGAAATGAGCACAATGAGTTTCTTAATGTTTTTTATCGCATAAGTTGTATGTAAAAAACTTCGTGCTGGTACAGGTTGTGATTAGGTTAATCGCATGATTCGCTGTTCCGAGGCTGTTTTATGCGTTGCATGAACTGACGGTTTCTGAGGAAAAGACTGGGCGCACAAGCGCTACGGAGCTTGAGGGTGACAGCTCGTATTTTCAAGGAACTTCAATTCTTGGTGGCATCTGGCATAGCCTACAATCTTCTGGCAGGTAGCTTGAAGCAAGACCCTCTGTCTCTCACTTCAAGAGGGGGTGTGGCTCTTCTGGCTAACTGACGGGGGCCGTGGGTATAATTATTGGACCGACGGTGCTTTTTGATAATGTGAAATCGGAAAGAAATCGGGAAATAAGTCAAAATTAGGGAGTTTCCCGGAAAATTAGGGATGGTTGACTGGTATAGTTGGATGGTTTATGAATGTGGATGTTGAGGCACTTTCCGATGTGGCAGTGTGAGATGAGGACAGGTGTGTGTGTGTGTGTGTGTGTGTGTGTGTGTGTGTGTGTGTGTGTGTGTGTGTGTGTGTGTGTGTGTGTGTGTGTGTGTGTGTGTGTGTGTGTGTGTGTGTGTGTGTGATGTGACATGAGGACAGGAGTGTTTACCGGCGTGGTGTTTACTCTCACCTTGATCTGGCTCTACCCCTGATGGAGCTGAAGATCACTTTACTTCCAGAGTGTACTTTGCATTGATTTACACAGTAAACAATCAGAGTAAACGGTCTCTTCCTAGGCAGATTGCTGTCATTTAATTGCCCAAATGCTTTGAGCAGCTGCTGTTTCAATGTGTTGCCGCAGCGTTTCAACAGAAATACTTGTAGGCCTACTTTGGTGAGGTGTTAACCTTATTAGGCCTGTCACGATAACAAATTTTGCCAGACGATAAGTTGGGCAAGAAATGATTAGTGATGTTGATGTTGATCTTACGATGTTGATCTTATGAACGATTACTTATTTTATGGTGGCTGGATGTACACATTTGTTGTTCACTGTTACTGTATGAATGACTGGAGTGTAAAAATATTTAATTAAATAAATACTTAAATAAATAATTGTATTATCTTCCTGCAAGGTAAAAGAATGCTAAAAAGTTTTCATTAAAATTATGGCTTTTGTTTTTTAAATTTCAAACTATTCTGAAAATGGTTTAGAAATTGCCCTCAACCTCTCTCTATCTGGGACACAACGTGTGGTTATATTTATAATTACACCTTGACATTTTGAATATGGCCATCAAACCTGATTAAAGAAATAATAGAACAGAATGAGGTGACTCAGGCAGGATTTTCTGCTTACAAAAGGCTGGCCTACTTGCTATGATAACTTTTTAAACTGCCCTGTAAAGCTAAGGAACAATATCTTGTTAGGCGTTAAATTGTTATGCTATTATGAAAGACAAAATTACATTATTGCTTGAATAGGTAGTAACAGAAATGGACTGGTAATCTGGCATACATGGAATTTTCCCTGGGGGGCCTTGGCAAAAGGTCCATAGGTTAGATGAGGCAGCCTATCTGTGCATCTTTCATAGTGGACTGAGGTGCTGTTTCCACGTAGCAGGATTTTTTAGCAGGGTATTTTTTTCTCCTGTTTAGTGTAAACGCAACATGTGGATGAAAAAAAATCCTCCACTGTAACAAATGCGTTTCAGCCCCCTAAAGAGGATTTTTTTTCCTCCTCCTTTTTATACCTGGATTTTAAATAAATGCTACGTGGAAACGGAAGGCCAAAACCATTGCAAAACCAACGCAACCAGGAGAAAAACATATCCACATATAAAAATATCCAGCTACGTGGAAACTGGAAACAGGGCTGGTCTATGCCAAAAATGCCTGGACCCGTTTGTGGTCCCATTACATCCCCAGGCAGAAAGACCATTTGAATGCATTTTCTCAGTTTCAGTGTTTGTGTTATCACAGTGCAATTTGCCTTTGCCGGCCAGTGCTCCAGCACGTCTTTCTATAATAAGAGATGGGCCGTATAGTAGGCTACAGTATATATAGCTTTGCCATACCTCCCAGTGCTCCAGCACGTCTTTCTATAATAAGAGATAGGCCGTATAGTACAGTATATATTAGCTTTGCCGATACCTCCCTGTACTGTGTTTTATAAACGCCTTTGCCATTCACCTCATTAACATTAGATGCCATTTCCACTAAATCAATTTTCATTTAACTGCACACAGAATACCCTACTACAGTAGTCTGCACTTTTCTGCTTGCTCCAGTTAAATATAATTACTACAGGTCCAGCCAGGGCTTGACCGGGTTAAATGTGCAGTGATTTATCGCCCGGCTTTCAAAATAACATGCTAAACTCACCAAAGTGCTGTTGCATTACTGTAATTGTTATATTATAGATCGCCATCTCTCATCACGCTGTTATTGGATGTAAGTGTAGAGTTGATGACCTTTGACCTGCGGATGGCGCCATAGGCTGCTCCTGATGAAGAGGTGGGTCAACACAGCAACACGGCCCATTGACTTCAGCCCTCACAGCCTCAGGTGGTTCCTGCACAGGTGGACTGCCTGTAAGGTGGGACTCTACACGCACACATACAAAAACACCCATTCACATCCTTTGCACCTCAGGGCTCACACTTGGGCACACACATAGCCCACCATGCACAAACACACACACACACACACACACACACACACACACACACACACACACACACACACACACACACACACACACACACACACACACACACACACGGTATATTGCATGGTCCACACCCACACACAGATACACAATTCAGGTGGTTTCTGCACAGGTGGGCTACCTGTTGAGTGGGACTCTACACACACACACACACACACACACACACACACAGAAACACCCATTCCTTTGCATCTCAGGGCACACAGTTAGTTGGGCACACACATTCATGCAAAGACACAACACTGTAGTCTGAGACTCAGCTGTCACACAGATACGCCCACAGTCATCGCACCTCAATGTTCTCTCTCTTCCCTGCATGCATGCACGCACGCACGCACGCACGCACGCACGCACGCACGCACGCACACATGCAAGCATGCATGCACACACACACACACACACACACACACACACACACACACACACACACACACACACACACACACACACACGGTATATTGCATGGTCCACACACACACAGATACACAATGACATGGACACTCATACAAAGACATCCATGGCCAGCCCTTTGATGCTTCAAACAGTCCCAGCAGCAGGGGTGTCATGATGGCCCACTCCCCTTCAAGTGACCCGGTGTGAACTGACAGACTGTTTGTTTGCTTTTCATTTCATCTTGTTCCATTCCCTTTTAACTCCATCTTCAAAAATATAACGCCTGGCATCCATTTCACGGCCTACTAACAGTGTTTACCCTCTTGGGATGGGATAGAGAAGCGTGCTTATGGCCTCTGTATTGGTGTCAATGCTGATGCTACCACAGTTTGTGTGTGTGTGTGTGCTTGCGTTTGTGCGTGCGTGCGTTTGCGTGTGTGTGTGTGTGTGTGGCAATATTGTTTGTCTCTGTGTCTCCATATGCCCAGATTCTGTAGTAGGATTATTATTAGTATGTTCACCTACAGAACATATTCATTCATCTATCCAGCAAGCCATCCATCCATCCATCCATCCATCCATCCATCCATCCATCCATCCATCCATCCATCCATCCATCCATCCATCCATCCATCCATCCATCCATCCATCCATCCATCCATCCATCCATCCATCCATCTATCAATCCACCATCCATTCCATGATCAGCCAAAAAGTCTTGTAGTAAACCTTATACTAGCCAAACACACACTCACTAATGGGTCAAAGTGGGTAGTAAGTTTGTCTTTTCTACCAGCCAAACTAAAATTTTACCTGCATGCATGCATCCAACCAGTCATCCAGCCAACCAGCCAGCTCTGGCCTTTACCAGTCTTGCATCACAAGACTCCTGTTCGATGTTGAGGTGCTAACTGTACTGCCAATGTGAAAATATTTTGCTATTGCCGTTTTCTGTTTGCTGTACCCAGGACAAAAAAAACTACCAGTGACTTGAAAAGAAATTAGCTTTGACAACATAACACTTGTTCCTTGGATACTGTTTGTTTCTGGAAATGTCAACTCCGTGTGACTGTCTGTAATATTTTGCCATGTGTTTGCCGGCAAGCAGAGGCGATTCTAGGGTCAGGTTGGGCCCCAAGCGAAACTACAAAAGAATGAACATTTGAACCAAAATCACCACTACTGTAGTACAGTATGGACTGTTATTCACTATCTAGGGGCTTGGGGGCCCCAAGCGGATGCCTGCCTTGCCTGGTGGCAAGATGCGCCTCTGCTGGCAAGTCAGTGGGATGATTAATGTTGGATTTAGTACCTTGGTCATGCAGACCTGTGCTTACAGAAAAATACCCTGCGTCTAGTTGACCCCCCCCCCCCCCTCCCCTCCCTCTATCAGCCACTGTTTGCTTTATT
>NC_085867.1:3970192-3972692 GCF_034702125.1 Engraulis encrasicolus
AATTCTGGGCCACTCCTAGTCCTATCCCTGGGCCTGGAACAAATGACACCTTTGTCCCTCTGTATCACCTTCCCTGTGTGTGTGTGTGTGTGTGTGTGTGTGTGTGTGTGTGTGTGTGTGTGTGTGTGTGTGTGTGTGTGTGTGTGTGTGTGTGTCTGTCTGTCTGTGTGTATGTGCATGCATGCGTACCTGTGTGTGTGTGTCTGTGTGTATGTGTGTGTGTGTGTGTGTGTGTGTGTGTGTGTGTGTGTGTGTGTGTGTTTATACCTGCTGTATTATATTACTTTTTGTTTTGATGACACTGTGTGTGTGCATGTGTCCTATATTTTAGGCATGGATTTCATTCCTTGCGCATAGATAGAGGGCCTGCATTAATACTTTGACATGTACATATTACAGTGTGTGTGTGTGTGCGTGTGTGCGTGCGTGAGTGCGTGCGTGCGTGCGTGTATGTGTATGTGTGCATGCGTGCGTGCATGAGTGTGTGCGTATCGCAAGTGAGCCAGTTACAGCTGGGGTGGGTTGTCGGGGTGTGAGCCCCCTGAGCGTCCCCATAAACAGGTGAGGCCCCTGGGGAGGCGATTAGTGAGGGCTGGCCTAAAGGGCCTCCACAGCTCTGCTTAATGGAAATTAATGAAGGCACTTCCAACGCCTTACAGTGGCCGCAAGTGGGCTGGGCACAGAGTAGGGGATCCAGATGAGGCCAGCTCACTCACACACTCCAAAACGCACGCGCGCACGAACGCACGCACACAGACACAGACACAAACACACTCCTACACGCACACACACACACAAGCATGCGCACGCGCGCGCGCACACACACACACACACACACACACACACACACACACACACACACACACACACACACACACACACACACACAGGGAAGGTGATGCAGGGGGACAAAGGTGTCATTTGTCCTGGGCCCAGGGATAGGAGGACTAGGAGGGGCCATATGCACACTTGTTGGCACACTTGACAACACACATCCCTGTGGTGAGAGTTTCAAAGTCTTTCCATTGTGACTATTGGTCAAATATACACTGCAATGAATACATTTGTGAATAGGGAGCACAAATTCTCTAAATTACATTACATTACATTACATTGCATTTGGCAGACGCTTTATAACCAAAGCGACTTTCAGAAGAGGACATAATCAAGCCAACATCACAAGCAAATACAAAGTGCACAGGAGATATACAGAACAACAAGTGCAATAACAAAGAGGGGTTAGTTTTTTTTTTTTTTTTATAAAGAGGAAATAACGAGAACACACACACACAAACACACACTCACAAACTAAACTAAACTAAACATCATGTCAGGATTCTGCCCTGGGGCAAGGCCAGTTCAATCATTAGTCTAGTAGATTCTCTCGAAAGAGGAATGTCTTTAGTTGTTTCTTGAAGGCTGCAAGAGAGGGGCTTAAGGGGGATTCATACTTGGCGTGACTGGCGCTACCCTCCTTCATACTTCACTCGCGACCTCACTCGCGACCTCACTCGCGCCGTCACGTGACCCAAAATGACGTCACACGCCGTGGCGCGAGCTGCCGTGGCGCGACGTCGTGCACCCCACATTTTTTGTAACTTGTCGTGCGCCACCAGCGACCATGCAGGTAGGCAGACAAAGCAGGAGTTGAGAAGAGAGGCTACAACTACTGTAGGCTACTACAGAATGGACCCTGCATCATTTTGAGGATAATAAAATGTCCTAGAGAGTTATTTTATCTTCTCTCTTAAATGTTGTTCAGTGAAACAATTGTTTACTTTGTTCAGAAGCACGTTGTGTTCGGCGATCTAGGCTATTTATAAATTCTGCCGCCAGAACAATGCTCTCACATGGTCTTGGAATGATCTGGCAATGTAGGCTACAACAAAAAATATATGTTTCAATGTGGTAAGTCACAAGTCAGACGTTCAGTAGCCCTACAGCAGCCGTGTTTGGCTTTCTATTGTCCGTAGAACTCACGCTGCGAGTTGCGAAAGATACTGCCGTTTCTCTCATGAACAGCAGAGGGCACTTCCGACAATGCGAGCGAGTGCTTTTGAAGTATGAATAGTCTGTCGCAAGTGATGACGTCATTAATGGTTCTCGCGCCACACGCGCCAAAGTGCGCATGTGAAGTATGCAGAGCCCTTTAGTCTTGCTGCCTCTGGGAGACTGTTCCACCACTTGGGTACCACAACGCAGAACAATCTTGACTGGGAGTACCTAGAGCGACTGGATGGCAGAGCCAGACGGCTTGTGCTGGATGAGCGCAGTTCTCTTCCAGTAAAATAAGGCGTTAGTAGGTCCTTCAGATAAGCTGGGGCCGTTCCTGTGATGGTTTTGTAGGCAAGGGTCAATGCCTTGTGCTTGATCCGGGCGGCGATCGGTAACCAGTGCAATAAATACTCAATACACTCAATAAATAGAGGAGTAACATGGGTCCTTTTGGGTTGATTGAATATCAACCGTGCCGCCGCATTCTGGATCATCTGCAGAGGCT
>NC_085867.1:3977692-3992692 GCF_034702125.1 Engraulis encrasicolus
AGACACCATACATTTTGGCTCCTACACACCGGCCCCTAATTGATGATGGCAGGAAGACACAGCAATTCAAATAAATGAAAACAAAAAAGGAACCAAAATGTAGGAAACACCAAGTGATACGTACAATGTAATAACACGTTCAGAATCATACTCCATGAACTAAGCAGAGTTTGGTCACAGGTCTTTCAATGATGTTGGATTTTGTCTGTAACCTGACTGATCGCACAAGGCCCTGCCTATCAGGAAATATCCCTAGCACTCTGGCAAGGGGCCAAGATCCACGGGGGGCAGAGGCATCCATGATGACAACTATGTCTCCAGCTTTCAGACTCCTCCTCTTCTCATTCCATTTCTGTCGTTCTTGGAGCAGTGGCAAATATTCTCGGACCCATCTCTTCCAGAACAAATCCGCGACATATTGCACTTGTTTCCATCTTCGTCTGACATACTGGTCATGAGGCTCGAAGACTCCTGGTGGCATAGCGGGCTTTCCTTTTAACAAGAGCAGGTGGTTGGGCGTGAGCGGTTCCAGATCAGTTGGGTCATCTGAGAGCTTGGTAAGAGGTCGGTCGTTCAAGATGGCTTCTACCTCGCAAAACACTGTATGCAAGGAGTCATCATCCAGTGTCTGCTGACGTACCACTGAACTTAGGACCCTTCTCACCATGCGGATCATCCTCTCCCAGACGCCACCATGATGTGAGCCTGCTGGTGGGTTGAAGCTCCAGCGTATTCCAGCTTGTGAGAGGACTCCTTCAATCCGCTGGTGGTTGAGCGCAGCCATCGCTTCTTTCAGTTCCCGGTTCGCTCCAATGAAGTTGGTACCGTTATCTGAGATCAGGTGAGTCACTTGCCCTCTTCTGCTTATGAAGCGTCTCAGAGCATTGATGCAGGCATCTGTTTCCAATGAAGCTGCCACCTCCAGATGTACTGCTCTGCTGGCTAAGCAGGTAAATATGGCTCCATACCGTTTGCAAGTTCCTCTTCCTTTTCTTACCTCCACAGGACCGAAGAAGTCTACCCCAGTGTTGGTGAAGGGGGGCAAGTCTGGCTGGATCCGCACCTCTGGAAGATCCGCCATCTTTTGTTCCAGGACACGTCCATGGTAACGTTTACAAAAAGTGCATTCTGAGATTACTTTCCTGATAGCTGCATTTGCTTTAGTAATCCAGAACTTCTTCCTCACAGATGACACGGTGTGTGCACGGCCAGCATGACCTAAGCTTTGATGGACATGTTTGAGGATGAGTGCTGCGAGGTGCTGCCCTTTGCTGAGGATAATAGGGTGTTTGGACTCCTCTGGCATTGCTCCTCTACTCAGCCTCCCTCCAACCCTTACTAGGCCATCGACCAAGACTGGGTCAAGCTTGTAGAGGGGACTTTGGCGACTCACTGCTGCCTTCGCGAAGGACAGCGCAGCAATCTCCTCCTTGAACTGCTGCTGCTGAGAATAGTGCATGACTGCGTTCTCTGCCTCCAGCAGATAGTCTACTGTCAGGATATTACCCCTGGGCGTTACAGTGAAACTTTAGCCATCAACTGCACTTGACTGGCTTGCCACAGGATCCTTCAGCTGTCTCCAGCAAGCCTTCTCCAACAGAATTGCCTTCAAATGGAGAAACCAAGCAGCTGCTTTCTTGAGCCTCTTCCGGTCAGAGAAATAACTGATGAGCTGGTCAGTTGGTGTAACTGTATTGCACACGTTGATGGCATTCGTGGCTGCCTCTCTCTTCACCTCCTTGTCGTCAGAACTCAGGGAAACATCACAGACATTGTTAGGCCAGTCCTCCTCATGCTTCCAAAGACATGTGGGCCCTTCCCACCACCTACTGGTCTTCAGGAAACCTGCCACCTTCAATCCCCTTGACGCATTGTCAGCTGGATTGTCTTTGGATCCAACATGCCTCCATTGCAATTGTTCCGATGAATCTCTGATGGTTGAGATCCTGTTGGCCACGAATGTGTGAAATCTCTTGTCCTCGTTTATGATGTATTTGAGGACTGAAGTACTGTCCATCCAGAAGACAGAATCCTCGAATGTACACTTCAGTTCTTCCTTCAGCATGGAGTCCATCCGCACAGCGAGAACTGCTGCAGTCAGTTCAAGCCGTGGAATTGTCACTGCCTTCAGTGGTGTTACTCTGGCTTTGCCAAGCAGAAAGGAGACTTGTACTTGACCTTGCTCATTCCAAATCCTCACGTATGTCACGGTCCCATAACCAGCTTCAGCTTCGCTGGTGTCGGCAAAGTGATGGAGTTGGGCTCGAGCAACCTTGACATATGTCGCTGGATTGACACACATGGATATCTTTAAGGTGTTAAGCAGGTCCAAGTCCTCCAGCCAAGAGTTCCACTGGCATGAGATGTCAGGTGGCAAGGAATCATCCCACCCACACCCTCTCCTGCATAGCTCCTGTAGCAGAATCTTGGCAGGCAGCGTGACTGGGGCCAGGAAACCCAGAGGGTCGTACACTGAGCTGATGGTGGACAACATCCCACGTCTGGTAAGTGTCTGTTGCTTCAGTTCGATCTTAAATCGGAATGAGTCAGTTTCCACACACCAGAGTAGTCCTAGGGCTCTCTCGACTGGCAGTTCGTCACGGTCAAGATCCAGTTCCTTTAAATCCTTACCCCTTCGTTCTGCTGCAATGGCCTGCAAGACAGCACGACTGTTGCTGACGAACTTCTCCAGGGTGAAGCCTCCCTTCTGGCACAGTGCAGTGAGGTCCTTGATTGTCTGCACAGCGTCCGCTTCAGTGGCGGAGCTCTTCAAGTAGTCGTCGACATAGAAGTTTTCCTTGACGGACTTGCATACAGCTGCAGGTGGTCAGCAGCATTTTTCCTCAGTGCGTAGCTAGCGCAGCTTGGTGAGGATACAGCACCGAACAAGTGAACGGTCATCCTGTACTGCCGCAGCTCCTGAGTGATGTCTCCGTTCGGCCACCACAGAAACCGGAGGAAATCTCTGTCTTCCTCTGCGACCTTCACCTGATGGAACATTGCCTGTATGTCACCCATAAACGCCACAGGTTCCTCTCTGAAGCGCAGCAGGACTCCCAGTAAGGAGCTTGTGAGGTTAGGCCCCTGAAGCAGCTCTTTGTTCAAGCATGCACTTTGGTAGGTGGCACCACAGTCGAACACCACCCGAAGGGTACCTTTCTTTGGGTGATGGACTGAGTGATGGGGAATGTACCAAACTCTTCCAGGTTCACCTTGACGCTTTGGCAGCAGCACAGGTTCTGCATAGTTGTTGCTGATAAGGCCATTCACAAAGTCAGCATACTGATGGTGCAAGCTTGGGTTATTGAGGAACCTTCTCCTCAAGCCCTGCATCCTCTGCTTCACTGCAACAATGTTGTTGGGCAAAGACACCTCTTTCCTCTTGAGCGGTAACTTCAGGCAGTACTTTCCATCCTGCAGCTTTGCTGACTGGTCCATTGTCTCCATAAACTTCAGGTCATCTCTAGACATTTCCTTTTCCTCCGAAGCCCTTTCCGTGAAGTCGTGGTTGTATTGACTCACAAGCATCTGTTCAAGTGTTTGAAGTGAGATGCGGTTCACTGTGGCAGATGGTGTTGGCGCGCCACTGCTTCCACTCAGAGGCCCGTTCACAGACCAACCTAAGACTGAACGTGTCGCAAATGGACTGTTGTCCTGGCTATTGATGACCTCCCAGGGCTCTAATAGTCTGGGTGCATTGGTGCCAATCAACAGGCCAACATCCGCCTTCACATTTGGGATGTGCACCTTTGACAAGTGGGGCCACCTAGCCAGATCCTTAGATGTGATCATGTTTTCCACAGTGACAGGCATTTTCTTCTGTGTGAATACCTCGGGCAGGGGATAAAAGTTGTCACCGTTCACACCCGAGACCTCTAGACCAGACAGGGTGTACGCAGCAACAGCCTTTTCTTGTCCCATTGTCCTCAACAGGAGGCTGGTTTTCTTGCCTGTAAGATTGAGTTTTTGCATGAGGTGTTCAGAGCAAAATGTAGCTGAGCTACCAGGGTCTAGGAAGGCATAAGTTGTTATGATGCGGCTTCCCTTGGCAGACTTCAGCTTCACAGGTAGAATGGACAGTACACACTGGTCTCTACCGGCCCCTGCATGCGCACATATATCGCTGAAGGACTGCTGGGTGTCAGCAGAATCCTTGGACTGTTCTGGGGTCTGCTGCTGTTTAATATGAAGCACCGTTGGATGAGACTTTCCACAAGTTTGACATGTCAAGCGCTGCTCGCAGTCTTTGCTCATATGTCCAGGGCGCAAACAGGCAAAGCAAACTCCCTTTTGCCTTAAGAGAAGAATTTTGTCTTTGTGCTTCTTGCCTCTGAATTGCCTGCATTCCTCCACTAGATGGCGACGATCACAGCACAGGCATTTCACTTCCTCCTCATCCTCATCCTGAGTCTGGTCCTGGCCTTCATCAGACACGTCCGTCGCAGCAACAATGTTACCCTTTACACTGCTCCTGGGCTGGGGCTTGAATTTGGACGGCGGCCTAGTCATAGGTGAGGCGGAGGGTGGATCCTGTATATCGCCGAATAAGGGGTCAGACAGAATTTTGACACGCCGTTCAATGAACTGCACCAGGTCAAAGATGTGAGCTCGGTCATGCGTTTTCTCCATGATGTCATGAGCTGTAGTGCGCCACTGTTCTCTCATTTTAAATGGCAGCTTTGAGAGAATGGTCCTCATGTTTACAGGCATGTCCAGTTCCTGTACATAGCTCAGCTCATGCATAACATTACAGCAGCCACGTAAAAACAAAGAGTAGGCCTGCAGTGCCTTCATATCCTCTGCCTTAACTGCTTGCCAGGCCAAAGCCTTGTTCATGTAGGCGGTTGCCAACTTGTATGGGTTGCCGAAGTGCTCAGTGAGGAGGCCATTTGCCACTACATAGCCACGCTCGGGCACCATATGCTGGCAGCTGCGCACCAATTCCTGGGGCTGACCTGTGGTGAACTGCTCTAAGTAGTAAAGGCAGTCTCCTTTGCCAGCCTTACTCTCCACACCCTGTTCGAAGGCCTTCATGAACGGCCGAAACTGGAGAGGGTCACCATCGAACACTGGTATCTCTCTTGACGGTAGAGACGAGATGCGCTGTTCATGGACCAGAGCGGCTGTGATGTCATTTTGCCTTTGCATGATTTCCAGTAGGTCCGGTGAGTTTGCTGTGTTGTGCGAGGCATTAGTGATGGGAGACGGTTGCACAGGCCTCACATGCTGCGGTTGTTGTCCATGTGATGTTCCATGTGGTGCTCCATGTGATGCTCCATGTGGTAGCTGAGGCATATTGTATTGTTTCAGAACGTCATTGCACCACTGCTCAGTCTGTTTCCTGCATACTTCTGTTGACAGTATGTTGCTAGGTGATAGTGGGCCTTTAGCAGACAGGTGTGTTTTTTGCTGTGGTAGAGCAAGTTTGAATTCCATTGCATTGGGATTAAGGTTAGCCACTTTCACTTTCTCCTTCTGCAAGTACGAATTCATGCCATCAGAGGGCGCTGCTGAGTGACTCCTTCCGTCAGAGGCATGCAGCACTGCTAGCTTAGCTTCTGATGCCGCCAAGTCAGCATCCAGATCAAGCTGCTCCCTTCTCCTCCTCAGCTGTTGCTCCTGCTCCTCAATGGCATGTTTCTCCTTCAAAACAGCTTGGCGAGCAACCAGCGCCGCTCTGTCTGCCTGGGCCAGCTTCCTGGCTGAGTGTGTGCTTGACCTGCCACTATTACCACTTCTATGTGACTTCCTGCTAGCCACATTGGAAATGCTGTCATTTGGGTTAATACCAGTGCCAGCTTCAACATTTTCGTGTACAGCTTTAACCTCACCATTGCCATTCACGGGCACACCTGCATCAGCATCAGCATCCTGCACAGCCTTAACCTCATCATTCACCTTCACAGAGCCCCTTGCATCAGTATCAGCATCAGCATTATTTTCAGTAAGCAAACCAGCATTCAAAACAGTGGGTAAACCAATGTGAACATTTTCAGAGCCCTTAGCCAGAAAACCCTTAGTTTCAGAAATAGCATCATTGTTGGAAATCATTTTTGCTTTAAACCAAATATCGTGCTTTTCTTGCTCTTCAACAGGTAATAAACTCAACAGTGATTCATGAATGCGTTTTGCATCATTACAATTTTCCACCAAACATTTCAGAGCCTTTTGTAACTGAGGAATGTCATGTTTTAAACCGTCAATTGATTTCCTAATAACACTTGCATTGTCCAATTTTAATTTTCTGTCTGCCTGCAAAGTTACAAGTTTATCAGCAAGAGCGTTTGCACGCTTGCTTTGCTGATCGCCACAAACAACACTACTAGGTTTACTAGCAGCTGTTTGTTTATCACGCACGTCCATTGTAGCGAGAGTTCAAAGGAAAAAGACGGTTCGATGTAGCCGAAGAAAAAAGTCGGCGAAAACAAAAAAAATCGAAATCAGTAACGCAACGCAAAGTCAATCAGTCCGAACGACGCACGAAATCCCAAAGTCAAATGTCTGCCGGCATTTTATGCACTGCTTTTGTTTGGTACCCGGGTACTGTGTGCACACAAAATAAAAGATTTAAATGGCCATTAAAGCTTGTAGCGCTACAATACCTCTTTCGTCGGGCGCCAGTCATCAGCTGATGTTGACAGCTGCTCTCGTATGGTATCCACTCCACATCGAACCGAAACTCCTTGTCATTGCCCACGAATCCAAACGAATAATCCACAATGAAAGCTCTTCATGCTCCTTAATCCACAAGCGCAGAAGACTCCGACATGCGAACTAATTACCAACTATCGCAGGGTTTTGACTAATGTTAAAGGAGTTCTGTACTGACACGGAACTACTGAGGTGCCCAAACGCGGGTGGTGGCTATGGCTGACGCGCTAGATGTTACCAAAGGTTTGTGGCTAAGCTACACTGTTGACTTACTGTGAACCAAAACAAAAACGCCTGTAAACGGTCTTCAAGTTGAATCAAGGCGATCCATTTATTCCAACGAGTCCAATACATCAGGTACAGTAGTCACAGGCCGCTAGCGTTGCCTTAGCGGTCAAAACCCTTTGCCCTTCCGGGTAGGACACCTGACCAACAACACAACAGTTCCTACCTTTATACTTGACAAAAGTAATGGACATGCGCCACCCAGTGGAAAACAAAAGACATAGCACCAAAAAGACACCATACATTTTGGCTCCTACACTAAGGATAGACCGATATATATATCGGCATCGGTATCGGGCCGATATTTGCAGACTTTAAGTGTATCAGTATCGGCCGATACGCGTGTGGTTTTTGCCGATACGCAATATTTATTGTTTTATGTCATTCGTTTTTTTTTTTTTTAAATCACCAAGACACTTCATTTTTTTATTACTTGATTGTTAGACATTACTTGATTGTGGGTGTTCAATGTTAATGTTAAAGGAAAGTTTATTTATAACTTGAGACCTGGAATATTTGTAATTTTTTAACCTTTTTTTTTAACCCATATCGGCCCCAAATATCGGGTATCGGAAATCGGGTATCGGCCAAGGGTGATGAAATCGCATCGGCCATTAAAAAACCTGTATCGGTCGACCCCTGCTTCAATCCTTCTCAGATGTTTTGTCGCCTATCAATGTTGTCGGAAAACAATCAGCTAATAACCGGACTTTCAATGAATCAATTGGCTTCAAAAGTCACTCATAAGAAAGCTACAACCGCCCACCTGTACAATGTTGTTCACTGGTCGCTAACAAATATGGGGCCCTTCTCAAAACCTAGGACAATGCACTTCCAAGTGTATCAGCCTAATCAACCCCCCCCCCCCCCTAATGAGTCCACAGCATAGAGCAGCTCATAGCAATTTCTCTGGATTTTAGGAACCAGCTGCAGGGCACCATTTCCACTTTTATAATCTACTACAGTATTATTTCTGCACACCATGAGCCCAAGTCTTAAAGACTACTTCATCTTACAGCCCCGTTATTACAATACACATTAAACAGTAAAATACTAATTACACAGGATTTTGTTTTTATTGGATGGGGAAAATGCTAACTGAGCTCCAGCCTGGCAGGCAGGCAGGCACGCAGGCAGGCAGGCACGCAGGCAGGCAGCAGCCAGTGCTGCAGTGTCCCAGGCAGGGCTTCCTATTTCTGGGGTCGCCTTTATTAACCTCTCCCCCAAGCTGTGCACCAATCTGGATGTGATGCAAGCAGGCACAGCAGAGGTGTTGAGATTGGTTTGACTGTACATGCACACAGACATATGGGCCCTTGTAGCCCACTGGGGAACAGGAATAACAACACCAGCAGACAAACTGCCCACGTTGGCTTTGGTGACTTTCAGCTCTGGCAAACATTGGTAGAATTTTGTTAGAGTGGGTGAGAAACAAGGATCTTGTGCTCCTAGATAGTAGCCTACACTAGGTCATGACTTTGAATGGTCATGCTTTTTTTTGTTATATTTAAAAATTACAAATATGTCAGCACTTGAAAAAAACTGATGCACATTTTACAGCAGAATTCACTAGAGATTCATAATAGATAGATACATAATTATACCGCCAAATCGCCAAAGCTATAACTCACACTGCGTGTGTGGGTGAAGTTAACAAGCCTCTACAGGTGCCTCATGTTGAAAATATAGCCGCAAAATATTCAACATTACTCACAGTTGAGGAAAATACTGTGACTAAAAGTGTGCAAAGTCATGGCCTGCTGCGAGCCGCAAATTACGCACGTCACCGCGAGCAACCGACTGCACATGCTTGCTTTAAAAGCAGTTGACCAAGACGCAAAATACTGGCGGTATCATCCAAGGGGCAGAGAGCACGCAGCATTGCGATGCAGAAATTGGGAACACAGATGGCAAGGAAAACAAAAAACAAAAAGAGGAGCTCCGTGGGCAAGGAAACAATACTGTTACTGCTCCTATATTTGCACGCTCCTTTTTCAAAGTGCAATAAGGAAGTATGATCGCAAATGTTTATCATTTCCGACAAACCCACTGAGACGCTCTTAAAACTAGCTGCCATTCTCGTTTTCATCAGAAACTCACGCGTGGAACTGTGCAGTCTTTCTGACGATCGCCACCAGCGTGTTTGAAGATATCGCACCTGACGCACGCATTTGGCTGCTGTGTCCAACGCGCGCTAAATTGACATTAAATACGCATGTTAACGCATTCATGAATGAATCGTGCACGCGCTCGCCTATCCTACAGCAAGCATGCCGACACCCTTACTGTACTAACTGGGAGTTTATTATCTCACGATCATTCCCTATTGTGGAAAACAACAATCGATCATCAGTAATTTGTTAATGGTTAACTAATGCTACATTGTGAACCTTTTATAAAATGTTACCAGGAAGATAAAGGAAGAGGACTGAGTATGATTGTGTGAAAGGGCTGCCTGGTAAATGTGGCTGATGAACATGGGAACACAAATACGCCTGCCCACCTTGGATTACTCTGAGCTTTGGGGGAGGAGTAGAGATGAGCAGACTAAAAGAAAAGGGATGAGGAAAGAAAGACTGCGGGTAAATGAGACTGTTGTTTGATGCCCATCATCATTGCACGCACGCACACTGACTCACTTAGGCACACACACACACACACACACACACACACACACACACACACACACACACACACACACACACACACACACACACACACAGTAAAGTAAAGTAAAGTGCAATGAAATGCAGTAATGTAGGCCTACATACAGTACAAGTACTAATATACATACTTACAGACACATGCTTACATTCTGACATGACATAGGCCTACATAGGCTACCTAAACTCGGCCTACATACAGTAAATACATTCATAGCTACACTATAGCCAGGATAAGGATTGGCCAAGGTAGAGTGTCTGTCTGTAGTGTCTGTCGACCTGGCCATCCCTCTGAAGGCAAAGCCCCTTTGTCCTTCTGGGACACCTAAGCAGGGCATAATGTGATCTGAATGGCAGCTGGGCAGGGAGCTAGATGGAGAAAGGTTTTCAGAAAAAACGAGACGTATACTTGGAAAAGTCCCCAGTGGAATGACAGGCTAGGGAAAGTTGGCTATCCATCTAATGGGGTTAGGTAGGGATTCATTGCCGAAAGCCACATTTTGTGTGTGTGCGTGCGTGCGTGCGTGCGTGTGTGTGTGTGTAGGCAGTTGGCGGTAGATGTTCATCTCTTGGAGCTGGGAAGTGATTTCCCTCAGGGAGTATGTGAATAGCTAAGGAATCAAGACTTATCTGACAGTTGGACAGGACAGATTAAACACACTGTACACAGCTGTGCCCACACCAAATCAATCCCTAACCTTAACTTGTCAGTGAGGAAATGTTTTTACACTTTTACATCTATCATTAACAACACAAGTACCAAGAAAAACACTAGATTTAGATCTAGATATATGGGGCCCAAAATGAGGTCCCCACAAACCATCACATACCATCTTCTCTATGTCACTACCTGATTGGGGACATCTGGTACTTCATATTGGTAATTACTGTACGTGTACACACACACACACACACACACACACACACACACACACACACACACACACACACACACACACACACACACACACACACACACACACACACACACACACACACACACACACACACACACACACACACACACACACACACAGTGGGGTAGAGAAACCAATATGCAAACAACATTCACACACAAGTGTTCAGTGGTGTAGTCTACTTTTTTATGGTGGGTATACTGTATATTTGAGCATTTTTTGAAGTGGGTATACTGTATATATTTGTGCTATTCAAATCAATGGATCAATCAATTTTAAGTGGGTATACTGAAATCCCTGAAATTTAGAAGTGGGTATACTCTGTATACCCGCGTTCTACGTAGACTACACCACTGCAAGTGTTTGGATACCTACAGCATATTCACATAAATACTGGAACATCTGACGCTGTGTCTGAGTCATAGGAACACATGGGGATTGTTTATGGAGATCCACCAATCACATTCCCCAGACAAGAGAGTCAAGTGTTTCATATCTCGTGTAGCAATACTCCTGGGTGCACAAAATACCACCTGGACAACACAGCAGGGCTGCTGCAGGAGCAGAAATGTGCACACACACGCACACGCACACGCACACGCACACACACACATTTCCAGCAGCGGTACGCCTGTGCAAATTCAGTGCAAATTGAGAATTCAAGTCCCAGATGGTGGTGGGGAGGGTGTCCATATTTTGTCTCCAGTGGTTCAATTTGTTCAGTAGCCTACAGAGGCGAGACTCGAAAACAAATAAAAGAGTTTGTAACCAATATTATATAAATATATATTTTCCACCAGCATCTGCGTTGGATGTGTGTGTGTGTGTGTGTGTGTGTGTGTGTGTGTGTGTGTGTGTGTGTGTGTGTGTGTGTGTGTGTGTGTGTGTGTGTGTGTGTGTGTGTGTGTGTGTGTGTGTGTGTGTGTGTGTGTGTGTGTGTGTGTGTGTGTGCGCGCGTGCGCACGGCGCAGGTGAGTGTTTTTTGTGTTCTGGGTTTGAGTGAAAGCATGATGGGATTGCTGTTCTAGGAAGATCTTCCTGAATTTGCTTGCACTGATTAACTTAAAAAGCTGTAAACTCACTTAATATTGCTCTCTTTCTCTCTACATGTACGTATACTCGTTGTTGCAGTATGTACCCGTACACGGCTTCAAACTCACTCTCTCTCTCTCTCTCTCGCCCTCTCTCTCTCTCTCTCTCTCTCTGTGTGTGTGTGTGTGTGTGTCCTCTGGCGTTAACTGATCAGTCTAGCAGCGCTAAATAAGTAACAGTGGTCCATTTATCTCAATTAGTCCGTTGTTGGTCCAGTTCAGCAAATTATTATTTATCATCCATGCATTTACTCTCAACATGGGCCCAGTCTTAAATGCCGTAAGTGTAAATGCCCTTTTGGCTCAAACACTGATGCCCACTTCTGAGTTAGGTCTTTGTTGTTTTGCTGTTTCATTCAATAACCATAGGTACAGTTAGATCGAGGCCATCATGGCCTTTAAGTGTATACTATGTAGATTGAATATGTGCATTTGATATGTCATTTTATAGACCCTCAAATTATGCTGCAAACAAATGATGGCCACAAGACAAGAGAAAGACACAGAAAGAGAAAGGTGAGAGCGAGAACAACAGAGTGAGGAATAGTTAGAGAGAATGAGAGAGAGCATATGAGAGAAGAGTACAAGCGGGATGTTGAATAGCAGAGGAAGGTGAAAAACATAAACAGACATAACAGATAAAGAGGTGCACAGGGAGGAAAGTGTGTGTGTGTGTGTGTGTGTGTGTGTGTGTGTGTGTGTGTGTGTGTGTGTGTGTGTGTGTGTGTGTGTGTGTGTGTGTGTGTGTGTGTGTGTGTGTGTGTGTGTGAGAGAGAGAGAGAGAGAGAGAGCGAGAGAGAGAGAGAGAGAGAGAGAGAGAGAGAGTAAGAGATACAGAGGCATAGGGAGAGAGAGGGAGAGAGAGAGGGAGGGAGAGGGGGTGTAGGTAGAGAGAGAGAGAGGGGGGGCAAAGTGTAAGAGATACAGAGGTAGAGAGAGAGGGGGGGGGCAAAGTGTAAGAGATACAGAGGTAGAGAGAGAGGGGGGGCAAAATGTAAGAGATACAGAGGTAGAGAGAGAGAGGGGGGCAAAGTGTAAGAGATAGAGAAGGAGAGAGAGAGGGGGGGGGGGCAAAGTGTAAGAGATACAGAAGTAGAGAGAAAGAACACACAAGAGATAAACAGAGGGCACATGAGAGAGTGGATGAGACTGAGAACATAAAAGGAAGAATATGAAAGGCCAAGAGATGGATAGAGAGAGAGATACTGTATATGTAAAGAGTAAGTGCAGAGACAGAGAGATGGAGATAGAGATCTCCCAAGGGGCAGTGTGGAGAGGTGAGGCCTGTTCTGATTTCCTCTGACTGTTCTCTCCACTATCTGAGCATCGTGAACACTTAACCTGTGTGTGTGTGTGTGTGTGTGTGTGTGTGTGTGTGTGTGTGTGTGTGTGTGTGTGTGTGTGTGTGTGTGTGTGTGTGTGTGTGTGTGTGTGTGTGTGTGTGTGTGTGTGTGTGTGTGTGTGTGTGTGTGTGGAGATCTCCCAAGGGGGCAGTGTGGAGAGGTGAGGCCTGTTCTGGTTTCCTCAGACTGTTCTCCAGTGTTGCCAGGTTGGGCGGTTTCCCGCCAAATTGGGCTCCTGAGGTTGGCCGTCTGCGCGTACAAATGGCATTTACAGTACCAGAAAAACCTGCCCAATTCTTGGCCATAGAAATCAATAGAATTGGGCAGGATTTAGTGCTTCCAGGCGGGTTTTGAGATTTTTGTTTGGGCTGGAAATCATCAGCCTCATCTGGCAAGCCTGCTGTTCTCCACTATCTGAGCATCGTATGAAACACTTAACCTGGCCTGGCCTGCTACAGCCTGCAGGACAAATAGAGATTTAAGGAGCGAAAGCCCAGAGAAGAAGAGTAAAGAGGTCGATGTAATTCAATTCAATCAGCACACATTACCCTGCCTTGCCAGTGAACAATTATAATTTACTACACGAGTAGTGAGAGAGAGCACCTAATATACCTAGTATAAAATGGCCTAGTTCAGGGGTGCCGAAATCACTTGGTTTCCCCTTTTCTTTTCTTGTTTTACACTTCTCATCAGTTGGTTCTATTTAATTGGACTTTCACCTTTGAGGAAATAGCTCAACTGATTCTATCAGCGCTTTTGCAAACGAGACGCTAAAGACCACAGCAGTGACCCATATCACCTAGAGGGAAGATCAGGGACAGAATTGTGGGACTTCTGACTCAAGCCTCTGCAGTTTGTCAGATGAATAAAGAATTGTGCTCCAATCTCCAGTGAGACCACACTCTGTAGAAAGAGCTTTGGTTTGTCTGATCCTAGGGTTTCATACGTGCATGCGTACGTGTGTGTGTGTGTGTGTGTGTGTGTGTGTGTGTGTGTGTGTGTGTGTGTGTGTGTGTGTGTGTGTGTGTGTGTGTGTGTGTGTGTGTGTGTGTGTGTTTGTGTTTGTGTGTTTGTGTGTGTGTGTGTGTGTGTGTGTGTGTGTGTGTGTGTGTGTGTTTTGCAGCAAAATATTCCTAGAATAACATTCTGTGTGATATTACAACAGGGCGTCATTTGTGCTGTTATCCCACAAGTCACTGTGTGTTAAATATGTGACTGGAAGCCTCCTAATTGATTGTGTTCAGCCTTATGGTGGACTTGGAGTGCCAGATGCAAGTGTGTGTGTGTGTGTGTGTGTGTGTGTGTGTGTGTGTGTGTGTGTGTGTGTGTGTGTGTGTGTGTGTGTGTGTGTGTGTGTGTGTGTGTGTGTGTGTGTGTGTGTGTGTCCATCTGCCGTGTGTGTGTGTGTGTGTGTTTGGCCTTGACAGCTGCCTGTGTGTACTGCATGTGTTAGGTCAGTGTGTCTGCATGTCAGTGTGTTTGCAGGGCAAAGCCACGGCGCGCATGAGGGCATCTGCAGGGCTGGACTGGTCATCTAGCATAGCGGGCATTTCCCGGTGGGCCCTGCACCCTCGTGGGCCCCTGGCCATCTGGCATAGCAGGCATTTCCCGGTGGGCCCTGCACCCTCGTGGGCCCCTGGTCATCTGGCATAGCGGGCATTTCCCAATTGGCCCGCACCCTCACGGGCCCCTGGTCATCTGGCATAGCGGGCATTTCTCAATGGGCCCGCACCTAACGTGCCCCTGGCCATCTGGCATAGCGGGCATTTCCCGGTGGGCCCTGCACCCTCGTGGGCCCCTGGCCATCTGGCATAGCGGGCATTTCCCGGTGGGCCCTGCACCCTCGTGGGCCCCTGGCCATATGGCATAGCGGGCATTTCCCGGTGGGCCCTGCACCCTCGTGGGCTCCTGGCCATCTAGCATAGCGGGCATTTCCCGGTGGGCCCTGCACCCTCGTGGGCCCCTGGCCATCTAGCATAGCGGGCATTTCCCGGTGGGCCCTGCACCCTCGTGGGCCCCTGGTCATCTAGCATAGCGGGCATTTCCCGGT